>NC_057801.1:612014309-612130517 GCF_018294505.1 Triticum aestivum
TCACCCATATTGGACATACATATTTTCCGTCTAACTCCACCCCTATATCCATGTCTAATATTCTTGTTTCTCCTGATCTTATCAAAAATCTCGTTTCCGTTCGTTCTCTTACACGTGAAAATCCGGTGACCGTTGAATTTGACGACTGTGGTTTTTCTGTTAAGGACGCTCGCACGCGGATGGTGCTCCACCGATGTGACAGCCCCGACGAGCTCTACCCGGTTCACTCCGCCGCCTCCACCACTTCCGCCGCCCCTGTCGCTCTCGCCACCGGAGTGGATCTCTGGCACGCTCGCTTGGGTCATCCTAATCATGCCACCCTTCGCCACATACTTCGGAGTTTTTCTTTCACGTGTAATAAGAACGAGGATCACTCGTGTCATGCATGCCGTCTTGGCAAACATGCTCGTCTTCCGTTTAGGGCTTCTTCCTTTGTTGCATCGTACCCGTTTGAGTTGATTCATAGTGATGTTTGGACATCTCCTGTTGCAAGTAATACGGGCTTTCTTTATTACCTTGTCATCCTTGATGATTTTTCGCATTATGTGTGGACCTTCCCGTTGCGCCGCAAGTCGGACGTTATCTCCACTCTTGTCGGCTTCTACTCTTATGTCCGCACGCAGTTTGGCCGGCCCATTCTTGCGTTGCAGACAGACAACGGGAAGGAATTTGACAACACCGCTGTCCGCGATCTTCTCGCCACACATGGCACGATTTTTCGTCTCACTTGCCCGTACACCTCGCAGCAGAACGGTCGTGCTGAGCGCATCCTTCGCACTCTTAATGACTGCGTTCGGACTCTTCTCTTTCACGCCAATGTGCCTCCGCGCTTTTGGCCTGACGCTCTAGCCACCGCTTCCCTCCTCATAAACATCCGTCCATGTCGTACTCGCGGGAACTTTACACCTCACCACCTTCTCTTCGGGTGCACCCCCCTTTTATGAAGGGCTTCGCATTTTCGGCTGCCTGTGCTACCCTAGCATCGCTGCCACTGCGCCTCATAAGCTCGCACCCCGCTCCGTCGCCTGCATCTTTCTCGGCTACCCACCTAACACTAAGGGCTACCGCTGCTATGATCCACTCTCTCACCGTGTTTTCACCTCCCGACACGTTTACTTTGATGAGATGGTCTTCCTGTTTCAGCAGCAGGCACCCCTCGTCGTCTCGTCACCGCCGGCCACCGGCAGCCCATCGACGACCTCGTCAGGTGGACGAGCACGCCTGGTTCGTGGACCGCCTCCGGGCTTTGGCGGTCCACGGGCCCTACTGCCGGCGCCCTCCACGGCCGGCCCTGCCGTTGCAGCCGGCGCCCCGCCTTCACCCGCCGCCCCCGACTCGGGCGCCGCGGGGTCGGGCGCCTCCTCCGCCGCCCCGACGCCGGCCGCCTCGCCGGCCGCCTCGCCGGCCTCGTCGCCAGCCGCCTCGCCGGCCCCGTCGCCGGCCGCCTCGCCGGCCCCGTCGCCGGCCGCCTCGCCGGCTCTATCGCCGGCCGCGACGCCGGCCGCGACCGGCCGACGCCGGCTGTGACGCCGGCCTCCTCGCCGGCCACCTCGCCGGCCTCGCCGGCACCGGTGGCCCCGTCCGGTCCTGTCACCCGTGCTCGCGCCGGCATTCACTGCCCGAGCCTCCGCTACTCGCGTGACGAGTACGTCCTCGCCGCCTCTGCCGCGGAGCCGTCACCCATTCCTGCGTCCGCCCGCGCCGCCCTCCGTGATCCTCACTGGCTTGCGGCGATGCAGGAAGAGTTCGACGCTCTCCAACGGAACCGCACCTGGACTCTGGTTCCCCGGCCTCCTCGCGCCAACGTCATCACCGGCAAGTGGGTCTTCCGTCATAAGACCCGCTCAGACGGTTCACTTGAGCGCTACAAGGCTCACTGGGTGGTCCGCGGTTTTCGCCAGCGCGCTGGAGTTGATTTCACGGAGACGTTCGCCCCGGTTGTCAAACCGGGCATGATCCGCACTGTCCTCCAGCTCGCCGTTTCTCGCGGTTGGCCCATTCACCAGATGGATGTCTCCAACGCCTTCCTCCACGGCCATCTTGAGGAGCAGGTGTTTTGTGAGCAACCCACCGGTTTCGTCGACGCCTCATTCCCCGGCCATGTGTGCCTGCTGTCGCGCTCTCTTTACGGGCTCAAGCAGGCACCCCGCGCCTGGTACCAGCGGATCGCCGGGTTTCTTCAGACACTGGGCTTCAGCGTCACTCGCTCGGATGCCTCACTGTTTGTCTATCGCCACGGTGACACGACTGCATATTTGCTGCTTTACGTCGACGACATCATCCTGACAGCCTCCTCCGCAGCCGTTCTTCAGCAGATTACTCTCCGGCTGCGTGACGAGTTCGCTATCAAGGACCTGGGTGCTCTCCATTATTTCCTTGGCATTGAGGTCGTTCGGCGTCCGGACGGTTTCTTTCTTCATCAACAGAAGTATGCCCATGAGCTTCTTGAGCGCGCTGGCATGCTCAACTGCCATCCGGTTGCTACTCCTGTTGACACGAAGGCCAAGGTTTCTGCTCTTGCGGGTTCGCCTGCGTCGGATGCTCCGTTCTACCGGTCTATTGTCGGCGCCCTACAGTACTTGACTCTCACCAGACCGGATCTTCAGTATGCTGTCCAGCAGGTGTGTCTCCACATGCACGCCCCTCGTGACTCTCACTGGACTCTCGTGAAGCGGATCCTTCGCTACATCCGCGGCACGATGTCCCTTGGGTTGACACTCACGGTGTCCACTTCTCTGGAGATGGTGGCTTACTCCGATGCAGACTGGGCCGGCTGCCCCGACACTCGTCGGTCCACCTCTGGCTACTGCGTCTACCTCGGTCCTTCCCTCGTCTCGTGGTCGTCCAAGCGACAACCCACGGTTTCGCGCTCTAGCGCGGAGGCTGAGTACCGAGCTGTGGCCAACACTGTCGCTGAGTGCACCTGGCTTCGACAGTTACTTCAGGAGCTACATCATGATGTCTCCCAGGCTACGGTTGTCTACTGCGACAACGTCTCTGCGGTGTACCTCTCCGCCAACCCCGTTCATCATCGCCGGACGAAACACATCGAGCTGGACATTCACTCTGTGTGCGAGCAGGTGGCTCTTGGACGCATGCGGGTTCTCCATGTGCCGACTGCTCAGCAGTTCGCTAATGTGATGACGAAGGGACTGCCGACTTCCACCTTTGAGGAGTTTCATTCCAGTCTCTGCGTCACTGGCGCCGCTTCGACTGCGGGGGGGGGGGTGTTGAGTATATTGTGTACGTGTATATGTGTGTGTAGGGCCCACCTCCTGTTTTCCTTGTATAGTTGAGGTTGTGGCCCACCTCTGTACTTATATATACGTGCCTGGTGCACCGATCAATACATCGCGATTGCACAGCCATAACTTGTCCTTCTACAAGAACTATTCTACACAATTATTGTATGATAGTTAATTAGTTACAACGAGCTAATCACATTTTAAATGTTTAAATTTTTGTGGTAAAATCTGTCCATCTGTGATTGTATATTTCCCCGATGTATTTCAAGCTTTATAGCGCTATTATTTCATTGCTATGTTGTGTTCGTTGACTATGAGATGCTTGTGACAACTTCGGCAATCTTAAGACGTGATGACTCAACCTCTTGTGGGGCTCATAGTGATATGATGTGCGTTTGTATATTCATAGGGATGAGTATACAAAATGTTGTTGGTGTTTTTTTAGAAAAGGAGGATAACCCCCGGCCTCTGCATCTGGGCGATGCATACGGCCACTTTATTTATTATTCTCACAAGACCTTACAAAGTAATACAATAGTAAGACTAAAGCCGCCATCTAAGCAACAAACTGTCGCTACACCTATTCAGTTGATGAAGGGGCGCAGATAGCCTGGGCCTAATATCAAACAGACATCGCAGCCAAATCTAACATCTAAGACCCGAGGTCCCATCCAGGACGCCTGCCGGGCATGGGTCTCACCGGGCCGGCGTGCTCTCATAGGCCGCCACCGCCAACTGCCACCGCTCCATCTTCAGAACTGTACTGATGCATCAACCTTGCTCGGTCCAGCTATCGTCGACGCCACCATGGCGCCCAACAACACCTCCTCCCTGCGCGCAAACAACTGAGCATGTCGCGGTCTCCACTGATACACCTCAGCACCATGCTGCCAAGTACCACCAGCCGACACATCTTGAAGTCTTTGGAAGATCTGTCATGCGTAGCACCTGCCGACCAGGCATGACAAAGCGTAGCACCTGTCGGTCAGGCATGACTTGACATCTCCATCGAAGCTCCGCGCAAGACGAAGCCGCTCCACCTCCTGCCTCTGACTTCCAGCTCTGCTCCACAAACGATGCTCCCAAGAGAGAAACGACACCGCAGTGCCGCCATCATCCGATCTGGAACACCAGGTCCTAGGGTTTCCCCTGGAGCAGCACGAGTGGGTCAACAGTAGTTACACGACGATGCCTTCATCAAGGTAACGGCGTAATGCCGCCATCGTCTGCCGTCTGCTCGGTTTTCACCGGCAACCATGTCTCCCCAACTTGCAGCCGGGACTAGATGATGGATCTCGAGATCGAATCACCAAGCCTCTGGCCAGCCACCTCCGACGAAGAAGATGACCACCACCACTAGCTACACCGACCAGAACAGATCTGCCATGTGCCGCCAAGCAGTCCACCAGGCCCTCAACGCCGTCGCCGATCTAAAGCCAGATGACATGCCACCGAAGACCGCATGGCGCCGCCGCCCGATCCAGGCCAGACGCCGCAACAGCCGCCCATGGCCCGAGGCAGGGCTGATCGCCGCCACCGTCAAAGCCATCACCGCCGCTTCTAGATCGGCCGCACCTCCACACATGTTGGGGCCCCACCACCCCTGAGACACGGGAGGGAGTAAGAGCCCCCGCCACTGCTGTCGGCCTCCGGGCGCAAGCCGGCGGCGTCCTCCGGCGGCAACGAGAGGAAGGGAGGAGGACCGGGTGGCCTCTCGAGTGGCGGCTGGGAAGGCCTCCGGAGTCGCCTGGAGGAGCGACCCGGGAGGCAAATGCGTTTTTTCCGATGAATCTCACCTCCTCCTCCAAATGTTGTTGGTGTGTATGTCTGTATTGTGTTTTTATAAAAGGAAAATTCCTTGCAAGCTTAGCAAGTACAATACATCTGGACCAGGCCATCTGAAAGTTGTTTTACGGACGGGATGAGTCCGTGTTCAGGCCCATCGGCTCCCCCAAGTTTTTTCCACTTCATTGATCCCTACCACCAACCCACATGTTTCTTCGTCGTTCCTCATTGTCGTCGACTCTCCTCCTCTCGATTCATTACCGAACCCTCTCCTCTCCACCTACAGCTTCGCCATTGTGATAATCTCGAGCTCTTCCTGAAGCTGTTTCACAAAACCAAAAATCATTGCAGGGCTTTGATAAAATTTGTTCATGTATTACCTTCCTTCGAGCCAACCATATGGGCGAAAGCATGGATGAGGATTAAATCTCCATGAGCTGCTCTTTCCGTAGGTGGAACAACCATTCTGTAATATTGCATGAGGGTATCATCTTTCTTTGGGACCACAAGTGTTGCATTATTTTTTAGGACCCTAATAGCTGTCGAACGTTCGCCCCCCTGGTATTTGCGAACGATTTGGATGGCGGATTTTAGTTGTACTCCCTCCGTTTCTTTTTACTCTGCGTATAAGATATATCTTAAAATTTGACCAACTTATATTACAAAATATAAACATCTACTAGAAAAAAGAGATATAGTATGAAAAATATTTCAATAATGCATCAAATGATATTGATATGGTATTGTGAATGTTGATATTTTTCATGTAAACTTAGTTAAATTTTACGAAGTTTGACTTAAGACAAATCTTATATGAAGTGTAAAAAGAAAACAAAGAAAGTCGAGGGGTGGCAAGTTGAGTTATAGGGGTTGGCGACTTTCATTTTACGAAGGTGTTCTTTTTTCCAAAAACTGCCATTTGATAACGATCAAACGGTTGTGCGGGCGTGTTCGTTGGGATCTCCCTCCCAGGAAGCGTCAACATTACTATTTTTTTCATAATCAAGTAGGACCACTCCACTTTCCTATGGAGAGCCAAGCCAAACATGCTGGCCAATAGAAAGAGTTAAAGAAAACCTAGCTAAATTGTGAGCCTCAAAATTTCTCTTCCAAGTAGGGTATCACCTCGTTTCGTATGTTCGTAGAGTTGGACAAGTCTTTCCTAGCCCAAAATTGAACCAGCCATGAAAGTTTTTTTTGGATCTTCATATGTTCTTGTCCTCTTTGCCTCGAGGCGCGAGCATGTCAACTCGTTGACGAGGGGCAGAGGTAAAAAACGCGTCATATGTTTTTTCCAGACAACATCAGTATTTTATTGTTTACGCAAAAAAGCTACAAAGGGCCCGAATGCAACGCAGGGTAGAAAATAAACATACAAACCACTATTACTATATTTCATTCCAGCTTTCACTAAAACATGAGCTAAGAAATTAAACTGCCGAAGAACATGTTTGAAGACCACCGAAGAGAGTTGGTTGGCTGCATGCTTGATGTCAGCCTCCATCATAACCACCAAGGCGATAATGCACCGGAGAGTGAAGGTTCTTGACAAGAGGAGGACAACCGGAAGCAAAAGTGAACCACCTCAAAGTTCTTCTCATGTGCTGAGTTCTGAGTAGTACTATATTTTAGGACCCCATATCCGGGGAACGTTCGGAGCACCACCAGCCCGGACGAATCATTCGCTAAGGGCATGGGACACCATTCGAATGATTTCTTTTGATTTGGAAAAAGTTCTAGCGTGAACCCCTCTAGAAAAACTTGTTGCTAATGAAAAACCCACAAGCCTTGAAAAGGAAAAAGAATTGAGCCAAAAAGTCCCAGATTTGAGGACATATCGTAGAAGGCCTTAAAGAATAATTTTAAAGAAAAGGACATGTGAAAGCACAAGTACTCCCTGAGTGATTTTGGTAATTAATGTCAACATATACCTTGTTGGACTAATAGTTTTATCTAGCATATTTTAGATAAGTTCAACAATGGCGTGGAGAGGACAAGAGGATGTGGAACCCTTCAAGGTGCTGAGGACAAAGATTGGCAAAAGCTCATGACTCTTCATCTTTATTTTAGTGATCCAAGATCACATTGAGCCCATAGGAAAACCAGTACTATTAAAAGGGGGTGAGGTGTTGCTTAACGGTTTGCTTGCTCAAATGCTTAGTGACATTGCTTCAAAACCCTCAACCACTTTCTCCATTCAAATATGTCAAAATCCTAAACTCCAACTCGGCTCCATCGATTCTTTCTATCCGGCGCCACCAAGTTCATATGACATAGCCACTACTAGAAACCCTAACAGTTCATTCTCACCGATACGGGTCTTGTTCTCACCGAGATGGCCCTGCCAACACTCTGTGACTTGTTGCATTTATTTCAGTCTCACCGAGTTATGCGATCGGTCTCACTGAGTTGGCTTGGAAGATTCTCTGTTGCCTTATTGCTTCACTTCGGTCTCACCGAGTTGATGCAATCGGTGCCACCAAGATGATGTTTGCTCTAAGCCCTAGCACATCAGTCTCACCGAGTTGTTCCACTCGGTCCCACCGAGATTCCTAACGTTCACATTTTTGAACATATCGGTCTCACCGAGTTTAACTATTCGGTCCCACCAAGGTGAGTCAAATGTGTGTAACGGTTGGATTTTGTGTGGAGGCTATATATGCCCCTCCACCCCCTTCTCCATTTGTGAGAGAGCCATCAGAACATGCCTACACTTTCACCATATATTTTCTGAGAGAGAACCACCTAACTCATGTGTTGATATAGAGATATTCCAATCCTACCACAAGAATCTTGATTTCTAGACTTCCCTAACACTACAAAAAAATACACTTCCGTGATGATACATGTTTGTCATAGTAGGTCGCGTTTTTTGTCATGCATGTACATCCATGACGATTTTATGACAGAATCAAGATAGTCATACCTGTGCTGTTGTAGAAGTATTCCATGACATTACCAAAATTATCATCACGGAAGTGTTCACTTCCATGACGATAAATCATGCGTCACAGAAGTGCTTTCGTCAAGGGTGACCGACATGTGGCATCCACCATAACGGAACACCGTTAAGCTATCGGGTCCGGTTTTGGATCCGATAACCCGTTAACAGTCCGGACCAATGGGGATTTTCCACGTGTAAAATCATCATTGGCTGGAGGAAACACGTGTCGGCTCACCGTTAGGACAAATGTCATTCACTCATTGGACCGAAGGCGCCTATGATACATTGACATGTGGCACGGCCTAACAGAGGCCCATTCCTATGAAAAGGCCGGCCCACAAAAAGCCTGTTAACAGGCTGTTCACATATAGCCCATTTATAGCCCGCTAACCGAGGGCCCGTTACGACCTATCCAAATTAGGCCCAGTAGCGTCATCTGGGCTATCCAATATGATTCCAGCCTGTTTTATCTTCTGACCCATGTATGACCCATGACGTCTTTCGGCCCATATGAGGCCCTTTGTAACTCTTGGCCCATTAACGGCCGGTGGTGAAACTGGCCCGTAATGAACAATGTATCACTTTATACCCATTAATAGCCCATTATTCCATTGGGCCGTTTCCAGCCCATGTTATCTTTCGGCCTTCTCATGGCCCATTTATTCTTGGGCTCATTTCCAGCATTCGGCTACTTACGGCCCGTTACTATCATTTTCTGCTTGTGGGCCAAATTTAGCCCGTGGTTACAGTCGGCCCGTTAATACGTTGGGCCGTTTTCATGTAAAAAAAACCTTGTGCTGTTTTCATAGAGTTATCAAATACGACCTATTAACGACCCGTTATGGTTCACGAATAGTACGACCCATGATTGGCGAAATGATTATACGCCCTGATACGTCTCCAACGCATCTATAATTTTTGATTGCTCCATGCTATTATATTACCCGTTTTGGATGTTTATGGGCTTTACTTTACAATTTTATATCATTTTTGGGACTAACCTACTAACCGGAGGCCCAGCCCGAATTGCTGTTTTTTTGCCTATTTCAGTGTTTCGAAGAAAAGGAATATCAAATGGAGTCCAAACGGGATGAAACCTTCAGGAGCGATCTTTTTGGAACAAATGCAAACCAGGAGACTTGGAGTGGACGTCAAGAAGCAGTCGAGGCGGCCACGAGGGTGCCCGGCGCGCCCTAGGGGGGTGGGCGCCCCCCCACCCTCGTGGGCCCCTCGAGGCTTCACCGACCTACTTCTTCCTCCTATATATATCCATGTACCCCGAGAACATCCAAGAGCACCACGAAAACCTAATTCCACTGCCGCAACCTTCTGTATCCGCGATATCCCATCTTGGAGCCTTCGCCGGTGCTCCACCAGAGGGGGAATCGACCATGGAGGGCTTCTACATCAACACCATTGCCTCTCCGATGAGTTGTGAGTAGTTTACCATAGACCTTCGGGTCCATAGTTATTAGCTAGATGGCTTCTTCTCTCTCTTTGAATCTCAATACAAAGTTCTCCTCGATCTTCTTGGAGATCTATCCGATGTAACTCTTTTTGCGGTGTGTTTGTCGAGATCCGATGAATTGTGGGTTTATGATCAAGTTTATCTATGAGAAATATTTGAATCTCCTCTGAATTCTTTTATGTATGATTTGTTATCTTTGCAAGTCTCTTCGAATTATCAGTTTGGTTTGGCCTACTAGATTGATCTTTCTTGCAATGGGAGAAGTCCTTAGCTTTGGGTTCAATCTTGTCGTGTCCTTTCCCAGTGACAGCAGGGGCAGCAAGGCACGTATTGTATTGTTGCCATCAAGGATAAAAAGATGGGGTTTATATCATATTGCTTGAGTTTATCCCTCTACATCATGTCATCTTTCTTAATGCGTACTCTGTTCTTATGAACTTAATACTCTAGATGCAGGCAGGAGTCGGTCGATGTGTGGAGTAATAGTAGTAGATGCATGCAGGAGTTAGTATACTTGTCGCGGACGTGATGCCTATATACATGATCATGCCTAGATATTCTCATAACTATGCACTTTTCTATCAATTGCTCGACAGTAATTTGTTGACCCACCGTAACACTTATGCCATCTCAAGAGAAGCCACTAGTAAAACCTATGGCCCCCGGATCTATCTTTTATCATATAAGTTTTCCATCTATATTTATTTTGCAATCTTTACTTTCCAATCTATATCATAAAAATACCAAAAATATTTATCTTATCTTATTATCTCTATCAGATCTCACTTTTGCAAGTTACTTTGAAGGGATTGACAACCCCTTTATCGTGTTGGTTGCGAGGTTCTTGTTTGTTTGTGTAGGTACGAGGGACTTTTGAGGAGCCTCCTACTGGATTGGTACCTTGGTTCTCAAACTGAGGGATATACTTATGCTACTTTGCTGCATCACCCTTTCCTCATCAAGGGAAAACCAAGGCAGTGCTCAAGAGGTAGCACGCCCCGTAGAAGGCCCATGGATCCTACGGCCCGTAGTAGACCAATGGATCGTACGGCCCATAGAAGGCCCATGGATCGTACGACCCGTAGAAAGTCCATGGATCCTACGGCCCGTAGAAGGCCCATGGATCCTACAGCCTGTAAAAGGCCCATGGATCCTACAGCCCGTATAGAAGACCAATGGATCCTATGACCCGTAGAAGGCCCATGGATCATACGGCCCGCAGGAGGCCCATGGTTACAACAGTCCGTGTGTTGCCATGATTTTTGTGGCCTAGTTACCAAAAAAAGGTTATTATGGCTCACCCCGGGCATAAAAACCGAAGACCGAAAACCGAACCCGAAGAGACCGAGACCGAACCCGAAAAGACCGAACAAGAAAAGACCGAATAAAAAACGGTCAGCATAAATAAAAGACCGAATTTTTTACGGTCTGTTCGGTCCTGCTGCTTCTAAGACCGAATAGCCCGTAAAGACCGAATAAATAAAAGCCCATACATACGAGTTTAGCAAAGGCCCATCCAGACAGCCCAACTCATGAGCGAGATACACACACACCTCACCTCAGACCTCACGCCCTAGGCCTCACCTCACGATTGGAACCAGCAGGCAACATCCGCTTCATTCCCGTTCCCCATTTTCTCTCCCACGACAAACCCTAGCCGCCGGCCACCGGCCACCGGCCGCCCCTGTGACCCGATGCCCCATCCCCTGTGAGCCCGTGACGACTGATGACCGCCACACCGAGGCGCCGCTCACCCTGACCGATGAATCCTAGCGCCCCTAGCCGCGCCCAGGACCGGTGAGGCTGTGAGCCGGTGACGACCACGACCAGCCCCCAGGCCGTCAACCGCCGTGCCCCCGTGCGTCGTGCCATGCCGCCAAGTCCGACCCTCCTGCGTCGCTCCTCAACCACGATGCCGACCCCGACCAGGCGACCACCAGGTTGCAGGTCGTCACCACCTCGCCCTCTTCCACGCTGGTCGCCGGCTCGCCGCCTACTGTCCTCGTTCCGTGCTCCACCTCGCAGCTGAAGGTGAGCAAGCTATCTCATCTCTCTATGTGCATCAAACTCATTTGTGGTGTTCATGTTCTGTGATGTCTAGATTTTGTTTAGATGTTCATGTCCTGTGATGTACAAATTTTGTGATGTTTATGTTCTACGATGTCCAGATTTTGTGATGTCCATATTCTGCGATGTCCAGGTTTTGTGTTGTACAAACTCATTTAGGAGTTGTTTGTGGTAGATGTCCAGATTTTGCTCATGTCAATGTTGCTGCCTGCTTGCAGGTGTTTGCTTGTATGTGCTGTTGTTGAAATAATTGTCTTTTTGTTGGTTTGTATGTTGAAATAACGAGTAGCTTTCTCTCTTTTTTGTAGATGCTATCTATAGCAGAATCTGAAAGTCATGATAAGGAGTTGAATGGGAAAGATGACGAAGATATGATTCTAGAGGCAGAGGTGGATGCAGAAGCAACTACTGCAGAAGCAGGGGACGAATCAGTCTATCACCATAACAGATCTCTAACTCCGCACATAGCATTTGTCACTTTCAGTCTATCACCATAGCTAGAAAATTATGAAATTTGATTGAATACTTGACTTGTTGCAGAGTTGATTGAAGAATTTGGTGACAAGGTGAAGGGAAAGCGTAAGGGTGTTGTTGCTTCTTCCATGGGCAAGTCAAACTAGTGCCCAAGTCGACCAACAAAGTGACGTCCACGTCTACTCATGGCTGAACTAAAATCATGTGAAATGTATGCTGTTTTAGTTTCATCTTGTACTTGTGAGTTGGGACTTGAGAATTGAGAACTGAGAGTGAGAGTGTGAGACCTTAATGTTTGTTGTTTGCTGCTGAAGTGAAATCATGTACTGGACTTGGTTTGCTTCATGTCAAGTGCTATGTTGTCAAGTACGAAGAGGTGATTTGTTTGCTGCTTGTCGATTCCATGGGCTGATGTTACTTGATCTTCTTACTTTTTGCTGTCAAATATAAACATGTTGTCTCTGTACAAACATGTGTTATCTCTGTACACACAAATTTGTATACACATATACCTCTGTACTCTATGTAGTTTGCATACAAATGTTACTGGAAGTAATATAAATCTAAGTTCTAGCAATTAATTTGGTCTGTTTGGTCGGGACCGAAGACCGAATAGTAAAGACCGAAGACCGAATAGTAAAGAACCGAAAAGACCAAAATTATTTCGGTCTTTAATTATGGAAGACCGAACTTTTGAAAGACCGAAAAGACCGAACCGAACAAACCGAAAAGACCGAACGCCCAGGGCTAATTATGGCCACTAGAAAAGCACGGAAAAAGAACTGCAGTGACTACAAGCAAACAACTAAACAAGACAATAAGGAAATAAATAAGCAAACAACTAATGCTAGCCTATTACCTCTATTACACATATTACATCCACTGGGCATCAAAGTTCGCCACCCGTGCAAATATAGGGAACAAAGCAGCATATTACATACACTGGTCGTCAAAATTGGTCACTAGTGCAAATAAACGCGACAGTAAAACAAGAGCATAACTGAAACAACTTCAGAAGAGCTCAAGAAACGTTATCCTGGGTATCCACCATGCTGGCAATAAGCTTAGCAAGCTTATTAGCTTTGTCCTGTTTGGCGCTAAAATCCTCCAACACTTGCTGTTACACCAAAAAGTATGCATTTGAATGCTCTAGGGATTTCCGCAGTCCTTCCGCTTCTTGTCACAGCACATTTGATCGATGTCTTTCAGCTTGTAGTTGAGATTCAAGAAACCGAACTGATTCAGACAGTGAGTTTGAATAGCTTGTGCAAGCGGTAGTGTCTAGTAACTCGAACATTAGACCAAGACATGAATTTGGGGTTGTCTCACTGTCTTCAAGATAGTCTTCCTTAGCTGTTTTATCAGCTTTGTTGGAGACCAACAAGGATGTCTCACTATCCTGAACCTTATCTGCATTACTTCCTTTACAATTGCTTAATAAGGCACTCTTCCCCAATATTCTGTCAGCATTCTAAAATAAGAAACAAACAGACACATAACATGGTTAGCATGTACTAGTATATGAAACTCATTTCGGTGAACCAATTCATTAGTAAGGTGGACAGGATTAAACTACCAAGTCTTCTATTGCCAAGTACTAGTACATAATAAAAGCATCAAACAAACATATATCTATGTCCCATGGTCACTGCATTGTGTTTCTAAATCAAAATAGAGACATGGTGCAAATCATATCAGTTCAAGACAAAGGAGCAGTGAAAGAATATAAAGCATGGGAAACTACATGGCACAACAAGATTTCAGATGGGTACCACGGGTCTACATGTACAACAACACTATTGGCTCTGTTGTGATGCTAGTAATGTGCATGATATGAGAAGTCAACTATATACACAATTGAAATTGAAATCAACAGAGCTATTGATAAGAGCAAACCTGTTAAAGAAACATGCCTGAACATACCTGCTGTGCCATTAGAGTTTCGATTGGATCCTTCAATTTAAAAATAAGTTTGTATGAGTAAATACAGTGATACAAGAGCAAAGCAGTATGCACGATAGCAATGGAATCTTAAATTAGAACAGTTGTTCTTCAGGTTTAGGCACTTGTTCTACATGAACAAAGTACAGTAAGATGCAAGAATATAGTACTTAAAAATAGAAAATGAGCTCATAGACCTTACCACATTCTTGGTTCGGGACCAGTACAGAACAAGGCATTCCCGGTCATCGTCCAGTAAATGTGTCTCAGGAGAACGTAAGGGAACTTGATGAGTTTCTTTGCCGGTGAAGTACATTTTTTTCAGGTAATTCCGATACTGCCACTAAGCATTCTTGAAGATAGCAGAGGTATTGGCACAGGTTACCTCATCCCGAGTTTCCAAATCGGTCCTTCTCTATAGAGAAAAATGGGAAATTTTTGCTGTATTATAACCATCATGGAGGTAGGATGTATGGGACAAAGCAAAGTAATTGCCATGAATAACATTACTTACACATAACTCCTGGACAAACACCCGCAACTGTAATTTTCCTTCATCTTCAGTATAATATTTCCAAGATGGGAAGATGCACACATAGGATTTAACAACATAAAATGCGATAGATGCTAAACTACGACTAGCTGGTTGTGCTTCCTCCACAGGAATAGGCGTACTAACTGGTGGAGTTGGGGTTCGCCGTGGTTGTACTGGCCCTTTGGGCACTGGAGCTGCCTTACTAACTGCTCTTGTTTGGGAGTTCTGTTGTGGAGATGGTGCTGTGTCAATAGGAACTGGGTTACTATCTGCCGGGGTTGGGGTTAGATTGGGTGAAGCTGGTTCTCTGTCCATCGCAGTAGGGGTACAATCTGCGAGAGTTTGGGTTATGTGTGGTAGGGCTGGTTTTCGTGCATGTACAACCGGGTGCTATCTCCACCAAGAGGTAGGACCATTTTATTTGAAGATCGTGTTTTTACTCCGCTAGATACTGGCATCACCCGCTCCAATTCAAATGGCTGATAAACAGGAAACATAGTTGAATGTACAGACATTGTATGAGAGACATATGCAATAGATAGTGTGAAAAAGGGCATGAAATAGTTGACATGTATATTGTTTAACTAAAATGGGTAGCATGACATAATCTCACATATATGATGTATATCTAAACTGGATAGCATAGCATAACATAATTCAAATATATGATGAATAACTAAACATGATCGCATGGCATAATTCACCTACATGTTATCTAAGTAATCAGGACCGCATGATTTAATTCACATATGTGATTTATATGCTAAATAGAGGGCATTCGATATGATGTCTGAACTAAGAACATGGTGTTGAATATTATTTATATGATGTCTAAACTATGCAATGCAAGACACCATATGCATGATATGAGCAGTATAACCGTGCCAAGTTAGAGCATGCACCTCGGTGGGGGAATAGGACTGGTCATCTATCTCTGAATCCATCTCTGAGGAGCTATCGGGACCCAACAAGAGATTTGCTTCGACAGGCAGCACTGTCTGCTCTAAAGGCCTTGTTTTCACTCCAGATTTTTCCATCTCCCACCCAAATGGCTGATTCAAAAGAAGAGTAGTTTAATGTACAAACATTGTAGACTAATGGAAATGTAATGAAGAAAAGGATGGGCAAGATATCATTCAAATATATGATGCCTGGTTAAACAGGATGGCATTGCACATTTCACATATATTATGGCTGGCTAAAAGACACGAGACTGCATAATTCCCATATATGATATAGAAACTAAACAGGTGGCATTACAAAACATGTCTAAACTAAGTAGATGACATATATGATGTCAAAAGTAGGCACTGCAAGGCAACATATGCATGATATGACTAACATCATCATTCCAAGGTAGAGAAAACACCTTGGGGGGGGGGTAAATAGGAGTGGTCAGCTGCGTCTGAATCCGCCTCAGAACAGATATCTTCCTCTGGATTACGATCTGGAGAGGGGGGGGGGAGGGTTTGCCATTGAACCCACCATGGAGCAATGTCTGCATGACATTGTATTGCCATGCAAAACTCTTCTCTTTTTCTCTACATGTTCATCATGACTGTGTACAATATCTGACATGCATACGAAAAAATATGGTGAGATTATGTAAGGAGAGCATGCAGAAATTTAGAGTGATGGTAACAACCAGTGGATGGATCCAAAAATAATGATAGCAGGCTGATGACTGCTTTAATTTAATAAAAAGACAGATGATGATTGCTTTACTATTTGTTTCCCACCCAAGATGAACAACATAGGCATACCCTAGGTGAACCAGATATTAGACATAGATACTATTCATTGCTGCCTTGATATGTGCCCCACAACTAATTTAGAACTCAAGTTTGAACATTAATTTGGACCTGACTTGGAGTCTAAGAGGTGAACAGGACGATAAAGTAGTAGGTAATTTTAATCAATGCATAACATAAGCAAAAACAAAAGAGTGCGACCTCTCTTGTGGACCCGTGTACTCCTTAGGTTCATCTGCTGAGTCAATGATGGTGATGCCGTTGTGGTGGGTGCGGGCGGCAGGGAAGGAGATCTGAGGCGGCGAAAGACGGTCAGGAGTCGTGATGTCTGGTTTGGTGGATGCTTCTGTCGATGGAGCAGTTCAGGTGAGGTGGACGACGTCGCGGCAGGAGCAGGACAAACCACACAAAGTTCCCATCGACACCTTCCTGTAACTGAAGTAATTCTGTAAGGGCTCATTTGGCTTGCATGATTCTAAAAACGCAGGGATAGGAAAAACACTGGAATAGGATAGGAATGCACATGGTAAACATAGAATTTATAAACACATGATTTCTGTCAACTTGGATATTTGGTTCACAGGAATTGGAAGAGCAGAGGAACGTCAAGAAACATGGCCAAAATAAAGTGAAACCATATGAAAGCGTGTACAGTTAGAATGTTATTCTGCCACTAATGCACTTGGTCTTATTTTCATGCATAGGATTTTGAAAAGTAGGTCCAGATGGATGTTTTGCTCCATTCCTTTCAACAAAATGCATGAATAATTGAATAGTAGAGTGCCATAGGAAAATTCCCTATTGTTATGTTTTTCTGTTGAACCAAAATAGACCTAATGGATCGACATGAATGTAGAGTAATAAGTGATGCAACAAGTGTACAACCTCTTTGCCGTAGCCGTGTCGACCTCAGCATCATTGGGTTGGTCGCTGAAGAAGTTGAGGCAGAGGTGAATGTCGAAGGTGTGGAGGAAGATATGAGGAATCTGTAGATGGCGTATAGGGCACTGCTCTATTGTGATGGATTGTTCTGCCGTTGTAGCAGCTCTGGTGAGCCGTAAGACATCAAGGCTGAAGCAGCACAAGACATACATCGTTAATCTCAAGTGGGATTCTAATAGCATCTCCAATAGATGATGTAAAATAGATGTAAAATTTACATCACCAAAAACCACCTGACTACAACAGATGAGGTAAAAACTGTTGACTCTGAACTTAACTGTCGAAACTGAAATTTACTGTGGAATCTGAATGTTACTTTCGAAACTGAACGCAATGGTAGCAGAGAGGAACTTGACATGTAGTTTAGGGAGGGCCTGCAGTTCATCTTTAACCTGCACCTCCCTAAGCCGCCAGCCACCACCGGCTGAGCCGCCGGCCCCAGTGCCGCCTCGCCGCCCCGAAGCAACTCCCCACCGCCGCCGCCCCGCCGCCCCGGCCAGCCCTCTAGGCCCCCGCCCCACCCTGAACCCTAAGATAGATAGTCGGGTACCTCTCTAGCGAACCCCCTCCCCGCTGCAGGTGCTTCTTCCTTAACTCCGACGAGCCCCCCACCCCCTGAAAATTGACTGACCCAAAAGTCGATTCAGTTAACTGAAGAGTAGCTAAATCAGAGCAGAGCAGCAGCACAAGTGAGAGGGCGAGCAGCAGCAACAGCGCAAGCGAGCAAGCAAGAGCCGGAGCAGCAACAGCTGCGTGAGCGAGCGAGCGAGAGCCAGAGTAGTAGCAGCAGCGCGAGCGAGCAAGCGAGAGCCTAAGCAGCAGTAGCAACATGAGCGAGCGAGAGACGGAGTAGCAGCAGCAGATCTGGCTGGTATGGCCACCACCGCCGAAGGGGCCTCGCATTGGGGGAGAGCCGCCGTGGAGATGTTTCCCGCGGTGCCGGCTTCAAGGTAGCCTCTCCATGAGGGTGCGGGATGGAGCACCGTTGGTGCCGGGAGGTCGAGTTAAGGAGAAGATGCGATGCGATGAGTGTACAACCTCTTTGGTGGCGCCGAGTAGGCCTCGGCTTCGTTCGAGGAGTCGGTGAGGATGCTGCGGTTCCGGTGGAGCAGGTTAAGGCGGCGTTGTGGGGATAGAGCAGCCGCGATAGACGAGGCGATCGTCAGAGCAGCTCCTTGGAGGTGGAGGACGGGGCGGCTGAACCGGCGGGACGATGATATGGACGACAGATCCTCATCCGAGGAGGTGGGCGAGGGACGTCAAGCTGTTGCGGTGGACGATGTCGTCGGGGAAGAGGCTCCGGCTGGGCAGCGGTGAGGTGGCGGACGGAGGATGGTGGTGTTTCGCGGCTGGAGCGGAGAGGTTATGGCGTCCTGGGATTTCGAATGGCGAAAAGGAGACGATGGGAGGGGGTGAACCATGACTTAGGGACGCGCTTGTCCAAAATGTAGGGTGTGTTACAAAAGTACCCCCACTGATTTGAACTAGCAGCCCTTTCGACTTAGGGTTAGAAGGGGGATTTCGCGTGTCGGGATTTGGCAGCTGACGGGAGTTTTCGCGCATGTTGTAATTTCAGGATAGCAAGGCGTGGGTTGTGAATGCGCTAGTTTTGGGAGCACGATATCTGAATTTTCAGGATATAACATGGCGCGGGTTGAATTTTAGGGACAAGCCTAACATGTAATATTGTACTTGTACGTACCAAATCAATTCACACTTCCCTCAACCAAAAAAAACCAAAAAAATTAAAACTATTCACACCACACATAGAGAGAGTCTAGCCCTGTTTTACTATACAAATGCTATTCAAAGCTACTCCCTCCTTCCATCTATATAGGGCCTAATGCGTTTTTCGATGCTTACTTTGACCAAATATTAGAGCGATAATATATGACATGCAACTTACACAAAGCACACCATTAAATTCGTGTGTGAAAGGAGCTTTCAATGATATAATTTTTACATTGTGCATGTCATGTACTATTAATCTTGTCAATAGTCAAAGGCGGTCTTAAAAAATGCATTACGCTCTATATAGATGGAAGGAGGGAGTATGAATCCATGTTATGTCCAATTAAACTTTTTGTTGTCTGTATAATGCATGTAACCTACTCATACCAACATTTTAGTGCATTCAAATGTCTATACTACCGCTGCAATTCGAACTGAATTTGAATTTGTTTCTCTATTTCAATAAGAATCTACAATCATGATTGTTTCCAAGTTCAACCATCATTCGTGTATTACCTTAAAAACACACCACATGATTACTATAGAGATAGATATGAACTATGTGTACTATATGAACTCGAATTCTATTTTTTGAATACACTTGATGTTGATTCCAAATAATAGTACATTTGATGTACTAACTATATATTCATAATCTAAACCATGTTCCATATGTACACCGTGTTTATCACACAAAGTATAGTGCCCCGCCCCTACATTATGACAAGTATTTAGCCCTGAGCTGCAAAAGCCACACATTAGCCCAAATTATAATCAATGTTCTACATTATGATATCTTCTTCAAGTATCCGTATCCACTTTTTTATAATGCATTATGATCTTTGTTCGTCTTTTAGACCTTCACGATCCTCTTCTATTTGTAGCTAGCTAGCGCTAACTTTCTATCGTGCATGCACACGCCCGCCCCCCTCTCACCCTCCCTCAGCGTCCCCTCCATCGCGCACATTCGTTATTTCTCTTTAGGTCGTTCATCCGCGGTGTGTGTAGGCCCCCCGGCTCCTTCTTTCCGGCACACACCGGTCGATATACCTCTCTAGCCAAGTGTGCCTACCACAAACACATATACACTTCCCCTCTTCTCTTCTCACCGTCCATGCCCCCTATGTACAATACGGTTCCACGCAGGTGCACACTCCCGCCCCTCTTTTCATTGATCTCATACTCGCACACTCCTCCCCCTCGACATGGTAGGCCTCTCGCGCCACCTCCTAGCCACACCCTCTCCCCTGTCTATCTCTCCAGACCTTATTTGCTTCTAACACATGCATGCATGCATACGTACCGATCTCCCTACATATAGCCAGGTCGACTATAATTTGTTTTCCCCACGCACCGATACACTTACCTCGCTAGTTATGTCTCTCCCTTTCTCGGACACACGACGGTTGATCTTCCTATGTAGTTATGTATGCTTATCACAATCATATCGTCTCCCCTCATCATCCTTGCATACCTCCCGACCTGTCTCTCACATGCACGTGCATAGATAGACAGACATCCCCCGCCCTCTCTTATTGATATTGCACTCGTACCCTCCGTTTGTCTAGTAGGCCTCTCCCACCATTTGTGAGACGCCACTCCACCACCAACCCTCCGATACTCTACCTTTGTCTTTCTCCCAACCTTATTCCTCCGCTACATAGCTAGGTCTCTCTCCTTCCCCACACATATACTAGTTGATCGGCCTTTGACCCCCCCCACACCGATAGTCGAACGTTGTAGGTAGGTATCCATGCCACAGAGAAAAATGCACCTCTGCCCTCTCAAATTCCAGTAGGCAAGCCGCCCTGTATCTTTGTCGTGGGCAAACACAAATTAGATGGCACTCTTTATCGATCGTGCAACCACACACTTCATCCCTGTTTTCAATTCTATCGATATCTCACATCCATGACTCCGTTTCACACACATTGCATATGTTGCATTTACATTGTTTTGTTTGAGATATCATCGATGCATTGCCTCTGCTTCGCACAAATCATCTCTCTCACACCCATCCACGTATGTACCTGCACCTAAAGAAGAGGTGCACGCAGGACGCACGTACTCACGTCTCATTCCCGGCCACACCTACATGGGTACACGATGGAGTTCGTTTCTGTACGAAAAGGTAGTCCAGATGAGAATTTGACGCATGTAGCGATTGTTTACTCAAAGGAGGGTCGGGTACCACGCTGATACGTCTCCAACGTATCTATAATTTATTAAGTATTCATGCCATGTTTACAATAGTTTTATATGATTTTTGGTATGATTTGATTAGAACTAACCCAGACTGATGTTGTTTTCAGCAGAACTACCGTGGTGTTGTTTTTGTGCAGAAATAAAAGTTCTCGGAAAGCGCTGAAAATCAACGGAGATTTGTTTGGGAAAATATAAAAATTACTGGAACAAAAATCTACCGGAGGGGAGTCCCGTGGGCTGCACGAGGGTGGGGGGCGCGCCCCTGTGCCTCGTGGACTCCCTGTGGGGCACCTTGACTTGTCCTCGAGGCCAACCTCTTCTATAAATACCCAAACCTCTAGAAAATAACCTAGATCGGAAGTTCCACCGCCGCAAGCCTCTGTAGCCACGATAAATCAATCTAGGCCCTCTCTTGCACCCTGCCGGAGGGGAACATCATCACCGGAGGCCATGGGGAAGGATCTCGGAGGGGCCATCATCGCCATGAAGGCCAAGGACCAAAGGGGGAACCTCTCCCCATCCAGGGGGAGGCCATGAAGGAGGAAGCACAAGGGGGAGAACTTCTCCTCCTCTCTCTCGGTGGCACCGGAGTGCCATCGGGAGGGGAATCATTGCCACGGTGATCGCCTTCATGAACATCACCATCCTCATCTCTTTTATGCGGTCCACTCTCCCACACCCCGCTGTAATCCCTTCTTGAACATGGTGCTTTATGCCACATATTATGATCCAATGATGTGTTGCCATCTTATGATGTTTTGAGTAGATATACTTTGTCTTTGGGTTGATTGATGATCTAGATTGGTATGCGTTGTATGATTTATTTTGGTGCTGTCCTATTGTGCCCTCCATGTCGCGCAAGCGTGAGGGATTCCCGCTGTAGGGTGTTGCAATATGTCCATGGTTTACTTATTGTCTGTGTTGCTTGAGTGACAGAAGCATAAACACGGATAAGTGGGTCATAGCGTATGGGAATAAAGGGGACTTGATATGTTAATGCTATGGTTGGATTTTACCTTAATGATCTTTAGTAGTTGCGGATGCTTGCTAGAGTTCCAATCATAAGTGCATATGATCCAAGAAGAGATAGTATGTTAGCTTATGCTTGTCCCTCATATGAAATTGCAATAGTGATTACCGGTCTTGTTAACAATTTCCTAGGATAATTCCGCACACCAACCCATCATTATTCCACACACGCTATTTATAATATTTAGTAATATATTCTAAATTTATGATAACAGCACCTACTTTTATATTTTAGCTCTTCGATATCATACAAAGTTATCCTCTTCATACCCACAACGTAGTTTTATTTCTCATTTCTAGTTGGAAGCAAACGTTCGATGTACGTAGAGTCATATCAGTGGCAGATAGGACTTGAGAGCATATTGATTTTGCCTTTAGCTCCTTGTGGGTTCGACACTCCATGCTTATCACTTCCACCTTTGGAAATTGCTATGATGATTCCCTGCACTTGGGGATTATCAAGCTCTTTTCTAGCGCCGTTGCCGGGGAGCAATACCGTGGGGTTGATATTCTCGTGTGTGTGCTTGTTTGGTTTCTTCACTAAGTAGATTTTGTTTGTCCTTTTTGTTTCTTCTTAGTTGTGGGTGAAATATACAATTTTTATTAAATAATGAAAATACAAAAAAAATCTACTTGCCTCTCATGCCTAAAAAGTTTTTCAATAAGAGAAGTGATTGGAAGGTTATGCATTGAAGAAGTGAGGGTCGACCTTGAGCACTTGTGTTCAAGCTCATGGAAATAATGTAAAAAATTTCATGGAAGCTTCTCCGAAAATAATTATCCCCTTGTATATATCCATTGTATTATAAAAATAATGTGCCAAGCTTTGGTTTTAGGATGATTAGATTGCTCATTTACTATGTGCAGTACAAAAATAGAAACTTTGGCTGTAGCGCGTGAATTTACATTTTTTACTGGAAAGTCAAATGGGTCCGAAACTTTTTTCCCATTACTTCTATACAAATGTTTTAAATTTTCATATGTTTCTTGAATTTGTTGGAGTTACATAAGTTTACTAAATTGCCAGATTACTACAGACTGTCCTGTTTTTGACAGATTCTGTTTTTTATGTGTTGTTCGCTTATTTTGATGAATCCATGGGTAGTATCGGGGGGTATGAATGATGGTGAAGTTGGAATACAGTAGATAAAGTGCTAATACGAAATTAGAATGAGTTTGGAACAGTACCTAGAGGTAGTGATTTGCTTTATTATACTAACGGATCTCACAAAGTTTTTGTTAAGTTTTTGTGTGGATGAAGTGTTCGAAGAACGAGGAGTTACTGATGTGAGAAGAATAAAGAGAGGCAAGAGTTCAAGCTTGGGGATGCCCAAGGCACCCCAAGTAAATATTCCAAGGATACTCAAGCATCTAAGCTTGGGGATGCCCCGGTTGGCATCCCATCTTTCCTCTTCAACAATTATCGGTATACCTTGGTTTTTGTTTTGTTCACATGATTTGTGTCATTTGTGTTATTCTTTTTCTTTAAGAACCATGCTAGTATGAGATATCCCTTCATTGATTTATAGAATGCTTCATGTGCTTCACTTATATCTTTTGAGTATGGTTTTATAGAATGCTTCGTGTGCTTCACTCATATATTTTGAGCTTGGATATTGGTTAGTCTATATTAATTGTAGAATGCTCCATGATCTTCACTTATATCTTTTGGAGTATGAATAATACTATCATCTAAAGTGGGTTTGGAAGAGTGTCAACTTTATGAATTAGTGATCCCACTATTTTGGAGGGTGTTGAATCTTAGTGTGATATTTATGAAAGTGGATTTGGAAGTGTGTCAACTTTAGTTAGTGATGATTCCACTATTTCGGAAGAGGTTCCAATTGATTATGAGAACAAAGTTGCTATCTATGATGATTAATGTGATTACATGTATGCTATAAATAATAATGTTAACCATGAAATTTGTCATCATGATTTTAATTTTCAATTGGATTATGCCTCACATGACGGTTATTTTGTTGAGTTTGCTCCCACTATTCCAAATGAGAAGAATTTTTGCTTATGTGGAGAGTAGTAAAATTTCTATGCTTGTAGATCATGAAAAGAATGCTTTATGTGATGGTTGTATTGTTAAACTCATTCATGATGCTACTGAAAATTATTATGAGGGAGGAATTTATGCTTGTAGGAGTTGCAATAATATCAAGTTTCCTCTCTATGTGCTTAAAGTTTCGAAGTTATACTTGTTTTGCCTTCCTATGCTAGTTGATTCTTGTTCCCTTAAATTGTGTGCTCACAAAATCCCTAGGCATAGGAAGTGGGTTAGGTTTAAACTTTAGCCATATTCTTCATGATGCTCTCTTTATGTTTCAATTCTTATCTTTTATGTGAGCATCATTGAAATCATCATGCCTAGCTAAAATGCATTAAAGAAAAGCGCTTGTCGGGAGACAACCCAATATTTACCTTTACTGTTTTTGTGTGTCCACATGATTAAGCTACTGTAGTAATCATATTTTATAGCTTTTGTTTCAATAAAGTGCCAAGTAAGACCTTTGGGAAGACTTGGGTGAAAGTTAATGTGATCTTGCTGTAAAAAACAGAAACTTTGCGGTCACGAGATTAGCTGTCATATTTGATGGAAGAGTGATTTTGAGTTGATTCTTTTTGCAGAAGATTAATAGAACAAATTCCTCACGTCCACCAATTTATTTCAGAATTTTTGGAGTATCAGAATTATGGTTGTTGTTCAGATCATTACAGACTGTTCTGTTTCTGGCAGATTCCATTTTTAATGCATAGTTTGCTTGTTTTCTAGTTTCTATGGCTTATATTGCTCAATATAAATTGTAGAAATGATATGGTACAGTAGGAATTGTGTGAAAACAATTATGAATCTTGTCTTTGACAGTGCCAAAGTGAATTATTTACTCCTTGTCATACTAACCCATCTCACGAAGTTCCGCTAAGTTTTGTCTGATTGAAGTTTTCAAGTTTTGAGTGAGATATCGATATGAGGAGAATAAGGAGTGGAAAGACTCTAAGCTTGGGGATGCCCAAGGCATCCCAAGGTAATATTCAAGGAAGACTCAAGCGCCTAAGCTTGGGGATGCCCCGGAAGGCATACCCTCTTTCATCTTCAAAACCATCAGTATACCTTACCCGGAGCTATATTTTTATTCGTCACATGATATATGTTCTGCTTGGAGCGTATTTTCATTTTACTTGCTGTTTGAATAAAATCATTGTATCTGAAATCTTGAATGAAAAAGAATCCTCCCATGGCTAGTTAATTATTTGACTACTCAGTGTTCTTCACTTATATCTTTTTGGAGTAGTTTGCCATTTACTCACGTGCTTCACGTATATCCTATGAGTAAATGGTTGAATGAATTGAATATCATAAATATAAATGTATATATGTGTCATATGCTTATAACATGGGGAGTAATGACTTCACACATAATAAGTATAGGTAGTAAAATTATTGAAAGTCAGCAAACGCAGCATTGGTCACTTGAACAATTCATGAAAGAATATTAATGGAAGAGAGATTTCACATATAAATATAGTATCTTGGACATCTTTTGTAATTCTGAGCACTCATTAAAATATGACATGCTAAAAGGTTGATGTTGGACAAGGAAGACAACTTAATGGATTATGTTTTCCTATATCCTAAATGTTATATTGTCTTGGATCATCCAACATGTTGAGCTTGCCTTTCCCTCTCATGCTAGCCAAATTCTTTGCATCAAGTAGAGATACTACTTGTGCTTCCAAACATCCCTTAAACCAGTTTTGCCATGAGAGTCCACCATACCTACATATGGATTGAGTAAGATCCTTCAAGTAAGTTGTCATCGTGCATGCAATAAAAATTGCTTCTTAAATATGTATGATCTATTAGTGCGAAGAAAATAAGCTTTATACATATTGTGATAGGGAAGAAATAAAAGCGACGGACTGCATAATCAAGGTCTTTATCACAAGCGGCAATATAAAGTGACATTCTTTTGCATTAAGATTTTGTGCATCCAACCATAAAAGTGCATGACAACCTATGCTTCCCTCTGCAAAGGGCCTATCTTTTACTTTTATCTTCTACCCTTATACAAGAGTCATGGTGATCATCACCTTTCCTTTTTACAATTTTTCCTTTGGCAAGCACTTTGTGTTGGAGGCATCCGGATATATATATATATATATATATATATATATATATATATATATATATCCACTTGGATGTAGGTTTTCATAAATTATTATTGTTGACATACCCTTGAGGTAAAAGGTTGGGAGGCGAAACTATAAGCCCCTATCTTTCTCTATGTCCAATTGAAACTTTGAAACCATAAATATCACAAGAGTGTTAGCAATTGTGAAAGATTAAATGATAGTTGAGTATGTGGAGTTTGCTGAACCAAAGCTCTTACATAGACCCTTCCCAAAAATAATATGAATTGCAATTGTTTGATGACTAAGAGCATGGTTTGTTAGTTTTCAAGAAAGTTTATGATCTACACTTTAACTTATGAATAGCTTGTTACTTGATCATGAAAAGTTTTATGAGTTGAGCTACTGTTATGATATATAATGATGCTAGAAAAAGTGATTGAAACTATCATTGATCAAACTTAAGCACTTGCTAGCATTCACACTTCATAAATTATTTCTTTTATCATTTACCTACTCGAGGACGAGCAGGAATTAAGCTTGGGGATGCTGATACGTCTCCAACGTATCTATAATTTATGAAGTATTCATGCCATGTTTACAATAGTTTTATATGATTTTTGGTATGATTTGATTATAACTAACCCGGACTAACGCTGTTTTCAGCAGAACTACCGTGGTGTTGTTTTTATGCAGAAATAAAAGTTCTCCGAATGCGCTGAAAATCAACGGAGATTTTTTTGGAAAATATAAAAATTACTAGAACAAAAATCTACCGGAGCGGAGTCCTATGGGCTCCACGAGGGTGGGGGGCGCGCCCACCCCCCTAGGGCGCGCCCCTATGCCTCGTGGACTCCCTGTGGGGCCCCTTGACTTGTCCTCGATGCCAACCTCTTCTATAAATACCCAAACCTCCAGAAAATAACCTAGATCGGAAGTTTCGCTGCCGCAAGCCTCTATAGCCACGAGAAATCAATCTAGGACCTCTCTGGCACCCTGCCGTCGGGGGCCATCATCACAGGAGGCCATGGGGAAGGATCTCGGAGGGGCCATCATCGCCATGAAGGCCAAGGACCAGAGGGGGAACCTATCCCCATCCAGGGGGAGGCCATGGAGGAGGAAGCACAAGGGGGATAACTTCTCCTCCTCTCTCGGTGGCGCCGGAGTGCCATTGGGAGGGGAATCATCACCGCGGTGATCGTCTTCATCAACATCACCATCATCATCACCATCCTCATCTCTTTTACGCGGTCCACTCTCCCGCACCCCGCTATAATCCCTTCTTGAACTTGGTGCTTTATGCCACATATTATGATCCAATGATGTGTTGCCATCTTATGATGTTTTGAGTAGATATCCTTTGTCTTTGGGTTGATTGATGATCTAGATTGGTAAGAGTTGTATGATTTATTTTGGTGCTGTCCTATTGTACCCTCTGTGTCGCGCAAGCGTGAGGGATTCCCGCTGTAGGGTGTTGCAATATGTCTATGGTTTACTTATTGTCTGCGTTGCTTGAGTGACAGAAGCATAAACACGGATAAGTGGGTCACGACATATGGGGATAAAGGGGACTTGATATGTTAATGCTATGGTTGGGTTTTACCTTAATGATTTTTAGTAGTTGCGGATGCTTGCTAGAGTTCCAATCATAAGTGCATATGATCCAAGAAGAGAAAGTATGTTAGCTTATGCCTCTCCCTCATATGAAATTGCAATAGTGATTACCGGTCTTGTTAACAATTGCCTAGGATAATTCCGCACACCGACCCATCATTATTCCACACTCGCTATTTATAATATTTAGTAATATATTCTAAATTTATGATAACTACACCTACTTTTATATTTTAGCTCTTCAGTATCATACAAAGTTATCCTCTTCATACCCACAACGTAGTTTTATTTCTCTTGCCTTTAGCTCCTTGTGGGTTCGACACTGCATGTTTATCACTTCCACCTTTGGAAATTGCTACGATGATTCCCTGCACTTGGGGATTATCACACGCCTAGACGGAACATAATATAAAACGATTGCCGTGGGGAAAATGGAAAAATGGGTTTGTCTCTCGTCACACCATCTCACACAGGGCGGCGGTGGCCTCTCTCTCTCAGCGTTGGTTAGTGATCCGGCCACATCCCGTCTGCCGGCGGAAAGGGAGGATGTGCATCGTCTCTCCGTTCGACGATGTTGAGGCAGCACGTCCCGATCTGCGGTACCCGCCATTCTCTTTGACCAAGCTCTGGCGCGGTAGGGCCTTCGCCACTTGCTCGCTACCGTAGTATGGGTAGATCCCAGCCGCCAGTGCCCTCCTAGTCACATCCCGACAATCCTCAGGTATAGCTTCCTCTGGCCTTGCTCCACTGCCCATCTTCCCATGTTGCTGCATGTGGATCTTCTTTAGTTGTTTGCTTGAAATGTATCTCGGCCGGCATACTTTCCATCTTGCAATCTTTTCCTCAAACCATTTTTGATAAACCACCATGTGCTATCTTTCCCTTGTTACATGGAATATGCTTCTTTTTTGTCGGCGTATGTGTCTTCAACTCGTGTTATTGGGCAGTAATTGTTTCCTTTCTACCTCCTTTTGCAAACATGGCTATCCATTTTCACCTTGTTGCTATTGCGACCTTTTGGTGAACTGCACAAATCACTTTTTTCTTAAGAGTGTTTTGTGCAGTTCCGCCAAAATGTCACACGGGCAACGTTTTTACATTTCTGTGGGACTGCAGAAAGGGAGATTGGTTTTTCTATCCTCCTCATCCAACTCCATGCCTAATCTTCTCCAACAAGTAGTTAGTCCTAAAGAGAGATTGTAGAGGTGACCGGCTTCTATTTGTGTGTGTAAAGTTTCATCATCTAGTTCCACTATTATTGTAATCACACTGACTAGAAATCTTTGCAAACAGGGATGGTCCGCTCGATTTTAGTGAAGCTGCACAAAATGATCAGATTATGGTATCCTCCATACACCTCTTTTTTGGCTACAGAGCTAGGTGAAACTAGCTGCCAAGCAATCAACACCGTGCCAAGGAAATGGAGCCATGCCTACGAACAACATCGATCAATTATATTTTTTTCTTTATTTGTACACCTTCTCACAACTTTGTCTTCAGTTGTGATGTGAATATTGGTGTTGATCTGTGAACCATTGGGATGCATTAGCAGCCATGGTAGTTTCATTTGTATTTGATGGAATGTTGTAACGAGATAATCCTGAGGCAAGACACATGAAACCTAAGTTGAAACATTTTTTTCCTGCGGGAACCAAAGTTGAAACCTTCATAGCATCACAGTACAATTTCATTAAAATGATGCGTACATATAAACAGATCCTGAAGGATTGATAGCAATGCCAGAAACAATTCAACTTTGTTTCACCAACATGTGGGACATCCTTCATCCTGCTCCACCTGCCATGCAACAATATTGAGTGCACAACTGCAGGGAAAGATTCACCCCGGTCGTTGAGCCGCAGTAGTAATGACTAGTGAGCAGTCAAATCACAGAGCCCCACCTTCGCCACAGTAAGTTGCTCGGACGAAGCAACCATCATTTCTCTGTTCCTTGAATCCGCTGGTACTCCCATATTCCCAGAGTAATAAGTTGCTCGGGCAAAGCAACCATCACTTCACCTTTCCCACAGTAAGTACTAGTACCTCCTTTTTTTACTCTAGAAACAACCACATGCGAATATTGCGGTAGCAGCACAACAACTGAATCAAAAATCGAAACCAACCAATGAACTACTAGCAATGGTGAGCGTTTGCTAGTATGTATCATGTACTCCGTCTGTCCATGTATATAGTGCTTAAGGCATTTTCCGAGACTAACTTTGGCCATGTTTGGATCCATGGGTTAAAGTTAGTCTGAGCTAGTTGGGGCTCAAATAGCCCTAAAGTATCCAAACATGAGGGTTAAATTGGAGCAAGTTAGACTTGTTCGGTTCAACCGCCTCCCTAGGTGTTTGGAGAGGAATTGGCCAGCGCGAGGTGGTTCTATAGGTGGGCAGGTGGCTTGTAAGCAAAAGTTTCTCCTTGTGCTGCGAGCCACCACGCACGCGTTGGAGAGGGAGAAGGTGTAGTAAGCAAGCTTCTCGTCGTTCTGCGAGTTGATGGGACACATAGAAGTTATTTAGTAGTACATACTCTCTCCAAAAAAGGGTTGACCATGTCATGGCTACCATCTCGTGCTCCGTCGTTGAGTGTGTCACTATTCATGTGCCATCGAGGAGAAAAATATTGCATAGTACTAGGTACCATCGAAATGCATGACTCACTTACGCACTGCTGATCTGACTATCTCCATTTTCTTGCATGACACGTGCACCTTGATGCTAGATGTCTCGCACGTGGGCAAAAGGATGAACAAAGCTCACGTCAAAAAAAGAGAGAGTGGAAGAACATAGATTCCCGACGACTGAGAAGGAGCAAGGAACCTCGTGGTGGACCATCTGCACTCATAATATTTTAAATTATTCAGTGATATAAAATCAACCAATCATCTCCACAGTGGACTGGAAGAGTACGAAACACGGCAGCCCAGTGTAGTTACATCATACTAGTACATGGCTAACCCACGCTATCACCATATTTCTTGGCTTCCATGCGACACCTAGCTCTAGTAATCCAGCAGCCCGTATCGCTTCTCGCTCCTCGTCTCTCTCAAAGTGCGGCGGGCTGGCGTTTTGGCCGTCTATTGAGGTCGGTTAACTCATCACATGTTAGCAACATGCCAAGAGCATTCTAAAGAAATAGTACTATACTCTATTATTATGCCAAGAAGAGGAAGCGCTTTGACCGATGGACCAAATGAGACAGGCGTGCCGTCCTGTGAGTGGGTCCACTTTCTCATTTTGAACTCGTTTAGAACACTTGGTTTTGACTATTGATAAGATTATATATATGGCCTAATGTATTCTTCGAGGATGCCTTTGACTATTGATAAGATTTTGTATAATTTGAAAATTATATCATTCGAAGATCCTTTCACATTCCGTTAAAAAAAGATCCTTTCACGTACGAATTTGACTGTATGCTTTGAGCAACTTGCATGTCCTATACTGCTCCTATTTGGATACTCTAACTTAGCTAGAGGTTAGACTAACTCATGACTAACCCTGAACTAACTGTAGCCAAAGAGGTGTTTGGGTGATAGGGTTAGATTGACAATAAATGCACTTGATGGAGAGAGAAAAGTGATTTTTTAGTGGGCCCAATGAGAACTATCTCCAATTAGCACCTCTTGGGTGGGATAGTTTTTTTTGGTGGGTTCGGTGCAGCTTGCTCCAATTTAACCCTCATGCTTGGATACTTTAGGGCTATTTGAGTCCCAACTAGATCAAACTAACTCTAACCCATGGATCCAAACAGGGCCAAAGCTAGTCTCAAAAAACACATTAAGCCCTATATACATGGACAGACGGTGTACATGATACGTACTAGCAAACGCTCACCAGTAGTACTAGTTCATTGGTTGGTTTCGATTTTTTATTTAGTTGCTGTGCTACTACCGTCCAATATTCGCATGTGGTTGTTTCTAGAATAGGAAAAAGAAGGTACCCCTACTTATGTTACTCCCACTACGCCTAGCCTAAGGTTAGTAGGTGACCTTGCGCTTGGCTCTTCGCCTCTTCTGGAAGTCCATGGTTCTATAGTAGTACTTCTATCAATCTTACACCAAATGAACTGCTGCACGTCCACCACTTGTAAGCAAAAGTTTCTCCTCATGCCGCGAGCCACCGCACACGCGTTGGCGAGGGAGAAAGCGTAATAAGCAAGCTTCTCGTTGTTCTGCAAGTTGACGAGGCACATCAAAGTTATTTAGTAGTACATACTCTCTCCAAAAAGGGCTGACCATGTCATGGCTACCATCCCGTGCTTCGTCGTTGAGTACATGCACTATTCACGTGCCATCGAGGAGAAAAAATATTGTGTAGTAGGTGCCATCGAAGTGCACGACTCACTTACGCACTGCTTATCTGATTATCTCCATTTTCTTGCATGACACATGCACCTTGATGCTAGATGTCTCGCATGTTGGCAAAAGGATGAACAAAGCTCACGTAAAAAAGAGTTGAAGAACATAGATTCCCGACGATCGAGAAGGAGCAAGGAACCTCGCGGTGAAGCGTCTGCAAGGAGCCTTGCGCGTTTTCCCCTGTTTTTTGCTGCCTGCCCACCTATAAACAAATAAAAGAACATGAAATCTTTGCTAACCACTAGAGACAATACATCAGGATGCTAAGTTGAAGATGTTTTATAGTTTATATTGATAACCATGCAACAAGCCACGCATGTACAGGACGCATGCAGCCATGCATGTACACACGCCAATGCACTAACTCCATCTGATCCAACTCATGCACATACGCGCACATCATGGAGCACACAATGCACTTACACAACACGTGCATGCACACACACTAGGCCGCAGAATGCACGTGAATAACACATGCATGCGCACACACTCGGCTACATGGAGGCGTGCACCATCTGCGGCGACGTTTGGTTTGTCGTGCTACGACGAAGCTCGCACACAACAACGCCTACACATCTCTTGCAACACCTCTTTGCCGTCGTTGCTCAACAACTAGTCGGAGACGAAGACGACCACAACCTCGGCCTTAGAGCTAGCACTGATGGAAAAAACATGCACGCTGCACGCACACGAGCACGTACGGAGTGCCCACGACGTGGTGCGTCCCTAGTCGCCTCTACTCCTTCTATGCATGTTGTCTATCAAGGCGGCTGCATGCCTAATGATGATGTGGGTGAGATCTTCTAGGACTCAGATGATGACGAGGAAAACTATGAGACTACCCACAGTGGGAGTAACATAGGAAGTAACATCAGACATGTCTAGATAAAGTAGATGATGTGGCAAGCAATAAATGAACAAAGAGAGGAAAGTAGTAACATCACACATATCAAGGAAAGATGTGTCTATAGCCTAATAAATGAAGTGTTGCATGTTACCACAGATATGTTACCATAGAGGCAGTAACATAGACTAGTAACATGAGCATGTTACTAGTCTATGTCACTACCCATTGTGGCTAGTCTGAGGGGGGGGGGTCTCCAACAGTGTTCCTCGGCTTGCACCTCTTGCATCACGGTGGTTGAGCTTGTAGTCATTCATCTGGTACATGTGGCATCTCAGATCTGGACACAAGGCGACGTACACCATCAAGGTCCACGGTCAAGGGGGTGCTAAGTGCTAAGTGCTTAGATGTGCTTAGATGAGGTGCTAAGTGCATTAAATGGCTTAGCAACTCAAGTCTCCAATGCATAGGTGCTTAGTTTGTTGTTGCTAAGCTTGCTTCATTGAATTAGCTATAGACTCAAAATTGTCTTTCCACTGTTTCTTCCCGCGGCCACCAACACTATTAGAAAAAGGGTTGTTAGTGGCGCACCTATTTTTGCTATTAATGGCGCACTACAGGTGCGCCACTATTAACACGCCACTAGTAAAAAATAGTAATGGCGCACCTCTGGTGCGCCACTAGTATCCCAGATAATAGTTGCGCACCACACAGTGCGCCATTACTATGTCTACTAGTGCGCCATTACTATGCCTCTCAGGGGGCCATATTTACCTTGTGCTCTGGGTTACTAATGGCGGACTTTCAGATAATGCGCCACTGTGTGTTTATTTTAGTGCGCCACTAAAGTGCAATATGGTGCGCCACTACTATGAATATTAGGAATTTATTTTCTTTTCTGATATTTGCACAGGTTAAAAAATACATTACTGCACAGAATATAAACAGCACAACATACAAACAGCAGATTTATCGAATACAATAGAAGATTAGTCTCCGGATAGAATTCATCATATTAGTCTCCGAATTCAAAATACCGAACAAAGTTAGAACATTACAAGTCTCGAGACCGCAAGTAGTGAGTTTGTCTTCACATTACAAGTCGATATCGATCATCTAAACTACCATCACATAGAAGAGAGCTGCGGTCATGATGAGCATCATCGCAATGAAACTGGTCTTCATCCGGTTCCTCCAACGCTCCCTCCTCTCTCCTGCTAGATAGGGCGCGTATCTAGTTTCCGCCTCCGCCCTAGTGGTGTACCCTTTGTAACTGCTACCGCTGAAACGGTGAACCTGTCTCCCACACTCCTCCCAGTCGTCGTAGACTCCGGGAACCTTACCCTTGTATACGACATACGACGGCATATCTATGCACTAGACAAACAAAACTTTAGTAGCAATTCACAGACAATATATAAGCAATATATAAGTATGCAACAAAAGGATCGGAAGAGAAAAGCAACACATTAATAGCACGATTCATGGTCCTACTAATAAATAACATTGATTACATATAAGTTCCAAACTAAAGAGACATACAAGTTCATTAAAGTTTAATTACAACATGAGCTAATCAATATTTCAGAACTACATAGCATCACTACTTTCGACTCGACTCAGGGATCAGAGCGTGCATGAAGCCTCCGTCTATCGTGATGGTCATGAAATCGCGGTCGTTGTCAGCCTGCATTTGTAGCGTTGTTTCTATCTCACTGTTGGACGGTTGATATCTAAGGTAGAACTGCCCCGAGGTACGAAGGACATCTTGATGGATGATTTCCGCAAACTCCGACTGGATGCGAAAGAATTCTTGTCTGATGTCCGCGTCCTGGATTGCTGACAAGCGTGCGGCCCAATCTTTGAGATTAGTTGGTAGCAGAAGGTGATTATGGTCCCATACGATCGCCCACATGTGATGGAGGGCGTAGTAGGCATCCTTCTGACCGCCAGGCGGCTGCTTGACGCAGGGGAACGTCGTTACATGGATGAACACGTGCTTGCAGTACCTAAAAATTGGCCTCCTGAAAGTGCCTGCAGATCTGGCGTAGCCGGGGAGAGATTCATCAAGAAATTTCTTTATATTTGTGTAGTCTTTCTTCGACTGACGGTCTGAGTCGAAATACGTGGCCATGGAATATTTTGGGCTTAATAGGATGAGTGTGCAATGTGTGTCACTGCACAAAACACGGAATGTTAGAAAAAAATAATGATCAAAATCTAAGAAATCATATGTTACGAGGCGGTGAGAGGATGACTTACTCAGGAAAGTAAGGAACGAGGAAGTTATCCTTATCTGGGTTCACCAGAATCACACCTTCGAGGTATGAACTCACGACTTGCTGGTCCCAAGTGCTGCCCAAGATCTTGGCACACATGTAGAAGGGGTCGACTATCACGATGTCCGGGGTGTTGTCTCTAATGATCCGCATCTCCATACTGAGCGAAAATAGCCGCATGAAGGTGTAGTGCAGCGGATGAAGGTTAAACATAGCGAAGATGTCATCAAACCGCAGGACGATCATACCCTTGATGGTACTATCGACAAAGCCATTGCCCTCTGGCACCTTGGCCATGAAAACCGGGTATGCCACATCATTCTCGGAGAGACGTCGCTTCTCCAAAGAAAGAACACTGTCATGCAGTCTCCGCATAGCACCGTTTGCAGCATTGAGCAGATTAGTCGGTAGCATCGTCCTACCCACCACATGCACCCTCCTCGAGATATCCTTAGGTTAAGGTGGCCCGCCTGAGCACGGATCATAATCGGTGCCGGCTGGCTCGCACCCTTGTTATTCTTTCTTTTTCGTCCCTTCTTCTTCTGTTGTAATGGGATCGAGTTCTGCTCAGAGACCGCCTTCCTGAGTGTGTTGGGGCTGATAATATTTCGCATCTCGGCTATCTGAGGCTCGGTGGAGGCGGCAGCTGGAGGCGTTTCCTAAGAACTGAATGCCAGACGACACCTGTTGCAATTGGGTTTCCCCGCGGTACCAGCTAGATCGCAATCGTCTTTTGCAGGGTTGGGTTCTTGAGAAGGAGGCCCCAAGAATTCGTCACCGTACCCATGTTCGTTGAAGAACTTATCGACGTTGGTAAATGTACCGTCGTCATTGTCTGGATCCTGTGCCATAAGCATGTCCGGATCCTGTGCCATATGCATGTCCGACATGTCCGGTAGCGTTGCGGCGGTCTTGCCATGGCTTGGCGCCGACACGACTAGCGGTGTTGTCTGTGGGGTGGTGTCCCCCACCCCCAAACAAATCTGGCTCTTCGGCCAAAGCAGGGGCCAACTTAAGCAGGCGTTGAGGGTCATCACATCATCTTCATCGGCCCCAGCGGGTTGAAATGGAGGTAACAAGTCGTCTCAGCCCGGCAGCACCCGAACTAGTTGAACCCTATACACGGTGGGTGGCATCGGATTACCGTGGAACATGGGGTTGCCCGGTTGAACGATTCTAACCTTGGTGACATCGATCAAGTCACCGCCCACGAAGTGCAGGAGAGTGCATGGAACGTTGGCGGCGCCCTGCGAAAACATGTAGGGCGCCAGGGATGCCCAGTCAAATGCAAGGAGATGAAGTCATCGGCCGAGAGGCTTAGTTACCGTGATGGCGTCGAGCTCGGCTAATGTCGAGGCACCGCCAACGGCGGGCGTGCAAGTGACAAAGGGGACGCTTGCTGCCGAGGTGCCGGCCGGCGTATTCTTCCCACACCCGGGTGCATTAAGCTCCAATGCCCGCGCCGGCACCGGAGACACCAATACCGCCTCCGCCGGAGACACCAATGGCGCCGCCGGCGCGTTGTGCAAGTTGCTGCCCGTGAAGCTGGGAATCAGGGGCGGCCCCTGTTGGCCGCCCACAATCCATGCTTGCAGCCCCTCAATCAAGGTAGGCACAGTGGCGGTGATCGTCGCTCTCAGTTGGTCTCGCACTTGCTCTTGGACTATCTCCGAAATCCGCGTCACTTGTGCCTTGAGTTCTTGAACCTCGCGCTCCTGGTTTCCGAGCTGGTCTTTCTCTCCTTTCGCCTAGCGTTATAGTATTCCGACCATTTTGTGGACAAGCCTTTGCCGGCCACATGACCAGCTGATGACGGCTTACTGAACTTATCCTTGTGCTCCATTACGTTCAACGCCCTATTTAAAGTGGTGTCCCAAGGGGAGCTCTGAGACGACCCCGCACTACTGTTTTCAGTGTCCCGCAGAAGGAACGTGAACCATTTAGAAATTTGGCTTCATTAATTAGAATGCAACCATATGGAGCTAATTACGCGGGGGTGTATTCCTTACCAGAACAAGCTGAAGCGCCTTGGTCTTCGGATCCGTGGTAATCTCCTTTGTTACCGGGTCCACCTTGTACCGGGCCCTGACATAGTTCCTGGTCTGTTTGTCACGGTATTTATCGAAGAGGGGCGGTAGGCCTTGCTCGGCACGCTCCGCGTCCTCCTTGTCCCATATAGGTTCCGCCACTCTGTAACCGCCGGGACTGAGTTTGTGGACCCCTAAGTTCAAGTCCCGCATATCTTTCCCCCATTGATTTGATTCCGCGGTTGCGTTGCTCTCGCACTTGATCTTGAACTCCCGATAGTCAGCTTCGCTGATCGAAGGATTTTTCCCCTTGATCTTCTCATAACTATCACCTCTTAGAATCCTTCTCCTCACCGCGGCTCTCCAAGTAGCCAGGGCCGTGCTCATCTTCGTGAGGGCGGCATTGTTCACTTTATTCCCTGAGAGGCATGTGTTTGCGAAGTCACTAGGGGACTTGTATCGTTCGTGCAGCTTCGTGAAGAGAAGGTTGAGAAAATTCCCTCGGTCACGATGCCTTAGGTTATCGGTGTTGATCGAGATGGTGCTCCGGAGAATGCACCCGAGTTGTCCCGAGTACCCACTGACTAATTCTTTGGGCGTCGTTGGATGCCCACTGGAGGACACTTCAGTAAATTCCTGCTTGACGGTGCCGAGCACGTTCGGGCGCCGGTCCTTCCGTTGCCTCTTCGGTTGGCTGCCACCTGTGCGTGCGCTGCCATCATCAGTGGTGGCATCCTCAGTGGCACCATCAGTGGTGTCATCCACGACGCCTCTAGGGGTTGTGTAGTCGGGATCGGTGTCTTCCGCGGCGTCCTCATAGCGGTGAGGTTCTTCCTCCATCTCCTGGGACAACTCCCAGAATTGCTTGCCCGAACCGCCGGCCTCATCATTGTGGGACATGTTCGCTCTAAATAGGAAAAAAGGCTACTAGAGTTATTTCTTAAATGCAGTCTAGGAAAAAATAAATCCACAAGTCAATATATCAAGACCCATCACATCTTCATAGACTCGATGGGGCCTCAAATGCCCTTCCTCATCTACAACTAGTTGTCCGCCTCAATCGATGGGTTTTCTCACATTTTTCTGATTCAAACTAGATTTCGATGGCTGTTAGGTTATTCGGAAGCAGTAGCAGCTTGTAGAGGGTGCAAACCAGCCAACATTGGAAAGTTCTAGTCTACTAGTATAGGGGAAAACATGAGGAGCAGCTTGTAGGTTTGCTTGCTCCGGTGGGACGGGATGGAGGATATATCGGTAGCAACTCAAAGCAGTAGCAGTAGCACCCCTATATCTAGGTCAAACTATAAATGTTGATTAATTTTTGTTTCGGTTGAGAATCGGACACCTTCTAGGTCAAGAAAATTGGGCATGACCTTTGCTAATTTTCTTGACCTAGGAGTGCCCCAATCTCAACCGAAACGGAAATTAATCAACATTTCAGGAGAAAGGGGTAACGAAGTGCTGGGCCAAATGTGCCAGGCACCACAATGTGCCTCTGTATGTATGTGTGTGTTGTCTAGATGCCAGCCACAGGTCAATGGCCATGCCACTACACTGCTCCATGTCACTTCTGCTACTTCTGCCACAGGTCAATGGTGTTGGATTCACGGTGTAAATGATGCATGAAAAGGCCACAGACCATATGGTCCTCTGCTTTCATATGGACAAAATAAAAGTTCACATGAATGGCTACTTGACTGAATGGTGCCAAGTTAAGTAAAACTCAGAAAACAATTTGACTAATGTATCTGAAATTTTTTTAAGAAAATTTGAAAGAGTCCATCCCTCCTCATCATTAAGATAAACATTTCAAACTAAAAGTTAAATGCTTACCAAAGGCTTGCTGAAATAGTGAAATTTTTTGGAGTCACTAAGCTGGCTAACAAACTCCCAAAGTCCACTAGCAGATCCAAGATCTAATTCTATTACACACAACATATCAATTTAAGAGAATTAGAATAAGGATAGTAGGGAATGAAAAAGAATTATGTCAAAGAACAATGGTAACAACAAAATATTGAAACCTTTGGTAAGCATTATATTACAAAAAAACAAGATATGCAGTACTATACAATACCCATAACCAGAAAACAAGACATGCATAGGCTATATTTGAAACAAGATATTCTGCCAATCTTAGTTAATTGAAACTATCTACAATTCATGTGTTCAAAAATTCAGTTACATTCAACTGTTGTGCAAAAATTCAGTTATAGGGTGTCATTTTTCGAGTTCTAACATGCCTTCTAACTAACTGATTGTTTGTTAATATAGTTGTTACTACCATGACCACGAGTCATTGACGCACCATCTTTCTTGTCCCATCAACAGAATAATGCCTCTTTGTCAAAGCTTGTAACCACTTAGAACTTGGAACAGAAATCATTATTCAGACACATATCTACAGTTGCACGTTCGCATCAGATGGTCATCATACATATATATCAAGCTCTCACTACTTGTGAGAGTCAACAAAATAAGTTGCCAATACAGTAAAAGGCCAACTTTCTTGCCCCATCAGAATAAGATTGGAAACAAGACAGTTTTTGCACTCTTTGAACTCAGAACAAATTCCAATTTTTAAACACATATCTGCAGTTTCGGTTTTATTGTTTCTCATTTCAGAGTCTACAATTGCACAACAAATTTCACATATCTGTAGTCATCCATTAGCAGATGAGATCTTGATCGGGGAGAAGAGAGAAGAGAACAGAGACACGGACCTGCTCCTGCGCACCAAGGCCGGTGCCCTTCTTCCACCTGGACTTCTTCAGCAGCTGCAGACACCCAACAACAAGCGACCATCAGGCTCACAGAAGGCACCAAAGCATCAAACCCTAATCCCCAGCATGGGCAGGGAAGAAATGGCTAGAGAGGAATTGGGGAAACAAAAGCGAACCTCCTTGTAGTCGTTGAACTGCTGCTGGCACTTGCTCTTGTCCTGGTTAGCGAGGCGGAGGAGGTGTGGAGCGCGTGGAAGAAAAGGTGGGGCGCCGGGTAGACGGGCACCTTGGCGTGTAGGCGCTCGTGGGCGACGAAGCGGCAGAGGTCGAGCGCGTAGGGCTTGAGCAGCTCCCCGGAGAGCGCCTCCAGCCACGTCTCCTCCACGAGCAGCTCCGGACTCGGTGAGGCGAAGGTTGCAGCGCGCGCGGGTGAGGGCGAGGGTGGTGTCGGCCCTGTGGCACTGCTCCGGCGAGAGCAGGGTGGGGTCAGAGGGGGAGGAAGGGGAGGATGGGGAGAGGAAGGCGGCGAGGGCGTGGATTGGGAGCGGACGCGTCCCACGAGCGAGGATGGTGGCGCACGTAGGGGCGGCGGTGTAGTAGGTCGGGGGCTGCAGGTCGATCAAGGGCTGAGAGAGATGTGAGATTGGGGATTGGGGATTTTAGTGGGGGGAGGGTTAGCAATGGCGCACCTCCTAGGGGTGCGCCATAAATACCGCGATAGCAATGGCGCACCTTCTTCTGGTGCGCCATTACTAACTTTTTTTTGGATTTTAGTTGCATGTAATAATTTTTTAGAAAATGACCATAAATTTTAAAATGTTACGATATAAGTAGTTATTACTATTTTTCAAATACTTGCGTTGCAAAACATTTGTGAATTGGTAAAACATTTATGAATATGAAAAAATATCATCAAATTTGAAAAAATATTCATGAATTCAAAAAATATTAACAAATTCAATACTTTTTGTGAGTTAGAAATACAATACCAGAATAAACCTAAATATAAATTGGTATATCAATGCCGCACCTCCTTGGGGTGCGCCATAAGTACCTTGATAGCAATGGCGCACCTTCTCCTGGTGCGCCATTAGTAACTTTTTTTTGGATTTTTAGTTGCAAAACATTTATGAATTGGTAAAAAATTTATGAATATGAAAAAATATCATCAAATTTGAAAAAATAATCATGAATTCAAATAGTGCCCATGAAATTTAAAAATATTCATGAGTTCAAAAAATATTAACAAATTCAATACTTTTTGTGAGTTAGAAATTCAATACTAGAATAAACATAAATAAAAATTGGTATACCAGAATAAACATAAATAAATATTCACGAGGACTAGACCAAAAGAAATGTCATTTCCATATGTCGAAATACAATCGAGAAATGAAGACTACAATTTAAATACAATCGATCTTAGCTAGCTATCTTTTCACAATCTTCTTGCCCTTCTTTTTTGCAAATGGAGTTCTTCTCTTGAACGGACGTCCTTTAGGTAGGGTGGTCTTGCTTCTTCTTGTGGTGTATGACACTTCATCGTCGTCGTCATGTTCCATCTTTGGGTCGCCGTACTTGTCGAAGTCTTGCTCATTGGCGTCTCCATCCATTCCGATGATCTTCCTTTTTCCTCTACTCATGACAACACGACTGGGCTTTGACGGGTCGTTAATGAAGAAGCATTGGTCCACTTGGGAAGCCAGTACCCATGGCTCATTTTTCGCGGTGACGTTTGCGCCCGCGGTCTTGGATTTGGCTTCGGGTATAACCATGGTGGTGAAATACCGGTCTTCTTTTAGGACGCTCTTGGCCCATCTGACATGGAACATCGGGACCTTCTCTCCAGCGTAGCTCAACTCCCAGATCTCCTCGATCCTTTCGTAGTATCTGTCCTTGTCGTTACCGGTGTCCATCGTTACCCCAGAGTTCTGATAACCATTGCTCTTCATGTCCTTTTCCTTGGTGTAGAATGTGTAGCCGTTGATATCGTACGCCTCATACGTCATCAGGTTGTGCTCGGCGCCCTATGACAAGGCGAATATGAGTTTTTCTTCCGCGGAAGAATCCTCATGTAAAGGGTAGGACAGAAGCTTCTCCTTGAACCAACGCGTTAAACATGAATTGTGCTCTTTGATTATATCTCCGTTCGTCTTCTGTTGGCCTTGGTCATTGTACGATTTCTCAATAAAGGTTTTGACTTCTACCACCCAAGGATCGACCACGTCTATGTGTTGTAGCGCGACTAGGTTTGCTCTTTCAAAGTCGGCGAGTCGACCCTCGAAGTCGACATGCATTTCGTGGCGACCCTTGCGGTGACCCCATCCAGCGAGCCTGCTGAGGTGCCTGTTGACGGGCAGACCAATGAGGTTCTCGATGCCTAGATAACTCGTGTAGTAGGAATGCACTCTTCGGTCAGAAAGCCCCTGGCTATGCTTCCCTCTAGACGTGACATGTTGCAAACGTATCCTTTGATGACACCATTCATCCTTTCGAACGGCATCATGCTGTGCAGGAACGTCGGCCCGAGTTGGATGATATCCTCCACGATATGGACTAGCAGATGCACCATAACGTCGAAGAATGCGGGCGGGAAGTATATCTCAAGCTCACATAGTATCACCATGATCTCTTCATGTAGCCTTCTGAGTTGCCTCACGCCAACCGACTTCCGAGAGATGATGTCAAAAAAGTTGCATAGGCCAAATAGCATTTCACGGACGTGCGCGTCCATGATCCCACGGATTACAACTGGAAGTATATGCATCGTCAGCACGTGACAGTCGTGAGACTTCATCCCGCTGAACTTATGCTTCGCCGAGTCTAGGTATCTGCTTATCTTCCCCGCGTAACCGTAAGGAAGTTTTACTCCTACGAGGCAGGTGAAAAACTGCTCGATCTCCTCCTGACTTAGAGTGAAGCACGCGGGAGGAAAGTCATTTCCGATCTTCTTGGCCTTTTTGCCTTTACGACGACTTTCCGTGTCCTTTGCCTCATCATCATCATCATCATCATCATCATCATCATTAGCGTGAAGCTCCTCCCTGATGCCCATTAATTTCAAGTTTGCCCTTGCTTTTGGCCCATCTTTGGTCCTCTCTGGCATGTTGAGCAGGGTACCAAGGAGACTCTTGCACATGTTCTTGATATGCATGACATCAAGGCTGTGAGGCACACGGAGGATCTTCCAGTACGGCAAGTCCCAGAAAACAGACCTCGTTTTCCATACCTTCAGCAATGGCTCTGGCGCCTTTCGCTTCTTTCCCGGCTCTGGTGCCTTTCCCGACGATGGGCACTCTTTCCAATTTTTCAACAGCTCGTCTATTTCCTCGCCGCTCCTCGTACGCGTGCGTTTTCGGGTTCGGTTTCAGCATCGAACAGATCCTTGCGTTTTCTCCATGAGTCATAGTCGCGAAGCCACCTTCGATGTCCCATGAACATGGTTTTCAAAGACCCCGGATCTCTATCTAGCTGGCGATACATTGTGTCATCCATGCACCTGACGCATCCAGAAAATCCGTGGACCACCTGCCCCGCGACATATCCGTAACCGAGATAGTCGTGCACCGTCGTGAGCGGTGCGGCTCTCATAGGGAAATATTCTTTCTCTGCAGCGTCCCACGTATTGGCTGGCATTTTCCATAGTGTGTCTAGCTCCTCTTTTAGCAGCCCCAGATACAGATTGATGTCGTTCCCTGGTTATTTCAGCCCTTCAATTAGCATACTCATGTGAATGTACTTCCTCTTCATGCACAACCAGGGGGAAGGTTATACATCCACACAAACACATGCCAGGTGCTATGTGTGCTTCTCTGGCTACCAAACGGATTGACTACATCGGTGCTCGCGCCCAGCACGATGTTCCTTGGATCGTCCCCAAATTCTGGGTGTTCGAAGTTCAACGCTTGCCACTGGCTCGCATCCTTAGGGTGACTCAGCATCTTGTCTTTTTTATTTATCTCCGGATCATTTCCGTCATCTTCTCGCTTCTTCTCCTCCCTATCCGCGTGCCAACGCAGGAGCTTTGCTACCTTAGGGTCCGCAAAATACCGCTGCAGACGAGGAGAGATCGAAAAGTACCACACCACTTTTCGAGGAGCTTTCTTCCTCTTCTTGTATCGAGTGACGCCGCACACCGGACATATGGTAGACTCCGCGTGCTTGTCCCGATAAATTATGCAATTGTTCATGCACACATGGTATTTCACGTGCGGTAAATCCAGAGGACACATGACTTTCTTCGCCTCCTCGAAATTGGTCGGGCACTTGTTCCCCTTGGGAAGACGTTCGTGCCAGAATGGCATGTTCTCGTCGAAGCATGCGTCAGTCATTTTGTGTTTTACCTTCATCTCCAGAGCCATGAGCGTTACTTTCACGCGGGTATCCTCAGGCCTGCATCCTTCAAACAATGGAGTAACCGCGTCTATCTCCAATTGATCCAGCTTGGCTTTCTCTCGGGCGGCAGCTCTTGCGTTATCCGTCTGCTTGAGAAGCAGCTCTTGAATATGAGGGTCCTGCACCTAGCCCATCAATGGTCCATCGTCGTCTTCTCCGGCATCTTCATCTTCATGATCATGCCCTTTGTCTGCTCCGGCATCTTCCTCATCATCATGCCCGGCATCTTCTACATGATGACTGTGTACTGCATCTACTTCGTGATCATGTCCTGGAGATTCTTCGTCTTCTCGCCCGCCCTCGCCGCGGTTGTCTTGCTGACCTTCCACATTTCTTGCCGTCCCCCATGGAGGACTTCATAATTATCTTCATCACCTTGCCACCGACCACGCAAGAGCAGGTGGTCCCGCACCTATACGGAATCCGGGTCCATAAGGCTCTTCAACTTGCATCTTCGACACAGACATCTTATCTCCGTCTCATTCTTTTGAAGCATCTCGGCCTTCATGGAGCTCAAAAACCTATTTCACGATGCCTTCGGTCATCGTGCGGACCATGGTCGCCTGCGGGGTAGAGAAAAACGATATTTTAGAGCCAATGTTTTTTTTGGCATGACTTTGCCTAAAAATAGGACCAAAAAGAATGCATAGTGCCAAATTCTCGCCGAAACGGAAATGAATCAACATTCCGGCAAAATATTGGCAACTATCGCATCTCAAATACCGGTACCTGCAAACACAAACATATGCAACACCACAAACATATGCAACACCACAAACATACGTAGATCTAGGCCATAAAAAGTGCATGTGAACGTTGTTGGAGGGAGAAAAAAGTAGATCTACAACATAAAGAAAGCTTTCCCCTTACTTACCTATCAAAAAAGGAAATTTAACCACTTAATTTGGGTGAATCTATGGTGCAAATGATATGAGGAGGAGGAGGCAGCCGAGACAAACTTGGAGGAGGAGGTGGAGAGAATGTAGTGGGGAAAGTGAGTGTGGTAGGTGGCTGTCCAAAATATCTAGTTGCTCTCATGTTACCAATGGCGCACCACCTAAGAATGCGCCATTAGTAACCCTAGTTACTAATGGCGCACCTGGTATGTGGTGCGCCATTACTAGTTTTTTTTAAAATGTTAGTAGTGGTGCATCGTGGTTGAGGTGCGCCATTACTAGTTTGAACTAGTAATGGCGCACTATACCCTGGTGCGCCATTACTAGTTTTGAAAAAAAGTAAAAAAAATTGTTAGTAGTGGCGCACAGAGTGTGTGGCGCGCCATTACTAGTTAAAACTAGTAATGGCGCACTATCCCCTAGTGCGCCATTACTAGTTTTGAAAAAAAAATGTTAGTAGTGGCGCACCGCGGGTGTGGTGTGCCACTAGTGGTATGTACACTAATGGCGTACCTATACATGGTGCACGACTGCTATATAGCAGTGGCGCACCACATATGTGGTGCGCCATTAATGTTCATATTAGCTATAGCCTTTTTTCTAGTAGTGCAAACTAGTCTCTCTTTTCTTAATTAACTTGCCCTACGTGGCAGGCTTAAAAGCTATACATGGTGGAGCACTGGGAGAGGCCAAGGCTGGTCATAGTGGGAAGTAACTTATACTGTAACATATTACTATGTTACTCTAAACATCTCTATAAACCAGAAAGGAGGGAGTAGTAACATAGACTAGTGTCATATGCATGAAACTACTAGTGAGTATGGGAGCACATGATATTTCCCCGTCCGGACCGATCCCAAGTTGGCTTCTCACCTTCTTGGACCAACAAAAACCACTCCCCCCTCCCGCGCGTGCTTCACGCCCAGCGCCAGCTGAGCCTGCCGCTCCACATTGATGGCAAGTCAGGGCGACACGACCTCTCACTGCTTCCACCGTTGAAGCGGTGCGCCGATCGAGGGAACCACTCGCTGCACGCTCGGCATTTCAGATTACACAGTGGAGAGTAACTTTAGAGCAAGTACTACAATTAGATGACATAAGTAGGCTATAAGGATTTAAATATAGTATTTGTGCTTAGTTGAAGGAGAGAGAAGAGAAACGGGTTGAAACTTGTAGACGGTTGTAGCAGGAGCCCCAACACACTTTGTGAGACAAAAGGTGGGGCCATTATTAATGATATAGTATTATACTAAAGGGACTAACTATTGTACTAGCATGCTATTAGGTTGGTTCTAGATGATGTGTCAACTTCATATAGCCAGATGTTGACTATACTATTAACCATGCTCTAAGTGTGGTGTGAGTGGGACTAAAATTTAGTCCCATACGGTAGGTGGGTGTGAGTTGCACCACTTTATAATGTGATATATTCTAGCATTTGCATGAGCATGATAATAGGAAACCTACACACGCACTCTTCGAGAATGAGCCTGTCTAAGGACAAAAGCTATCCACGTGGTCTATATTTTTGTTGGTCGGAAAATTTATTTGAAGTCATTAATTAATAATTAATGAACGCCTTAATTACTCAGTTTTTTTAGACAAACCTTGGTGGGGCTATTATTGACTTGGACGTGGGGTTTGGGGGCCAAAGGCCTACTATTATACTTGGTCTTACTCGCATGACCGACCTGACATGCTCTACCCTAGCCGCCGTTGTATCATATGGTTTCGCACCGTTCCAGATCTTAGCGCCACCATGCAATTCTTCTCTAGCCCTCCTTCCGGCGTGCACCGCGAGAAGGGACGGCAGTCCTCCGAACCCCGCCTTTCATGATCCTGTACAGGAGAGGGGCGATCAGGTTTTTGGGGAGCACACTCCAGTGACTGCTGCCAGTGACGACTTCCTCAACGACAACCTTCTTCCCCGACCTCGGTAACCTCTTCATCAACCACATGAGTGACAACATCAACCACAGCGGTTCTGCTCCCGCTGTACAGTATGTGATTCTGTTCTCCTGTTTTAGTCCGCATCATTACTTTGAACTTTGCAACTGTCGTCATGATCTATTTACTATTGATTCAGATTAATTCCCATAGTAAATTGCTCATATATTCAACAATCCAATCCAAAAACCTGATTATAGGCAATTTACTCCGAGTGGTTTTGCTGCTCATTTGAAGCCGCCTACTTTTAAGGGGGTGCAATATAAAAGGTGGTGCACAAGAGCAGTATATTGGTTTTAGAGCATGTACTCCTATGACACCACTAAGGGTAAGCCTGAGGGCGATCTTAATCCTACGCAGCAGAAAGCTTTTGGGAACATGGATACCCTCTTCAAAGCTGCCTTGCTGAGTGTTCTTGATGATTCCATTGTGGATTCATATACGTCGTTTGACAGCGGCAAAGACATGTGGGCTGCGCTCGAGGCCACGTTTGGGGCCTCGGGCGCTGGCAACGAGTTGTACGTCATGGAGCAATTCTATGACTACAAGATGACCGACGAGCGCTCTGTTGTTCAGCAGACTCATGAGATACAGTCACTCTCTAAGGAACTTGAGTATTTTAAGTGTGTGTTGCCGAACAAATTTGTTTCTGGAACCATCATTGCCAAGCTTCCACCTTCGTGGAACGATTTTGCCACTTCTCTGAAAAACAAGAGACATGAGTTTTCTGTTTTGGATCTCATTAGCACTCTTGATTTTGAAGAGAAGGTGAGAGCAAAAGACACACGTGATCGGGTCGCTGAGGGAGCTTCTAGTGCCCACATGGTACACGAGAAGAACTTCCAGCCCAACCAGCCCCAAAACAACAAGAACAAATCTCAGGGGAAAGGCAAGTTTGATGCAAAGAACAAGCCGTCACATTCTACCAACTTCAAGAAGAATTCTCATAACGGGAAGGGATACAAACCTCAATTTTGGTAGCACCGCACAAATTTTATATGGCTGCATCTACCTGCTATCAGCTAACCTCATGGTGCTCCAGGTATTCCTACATTCGTAACTAGGTACAATGACCACCGCAAGATGAAATTAGCTTATTCGTACATTGACTTGCCGAATGCAGTGCGGAACGATCCTGTCATGTGTGGAGGAGCAAACAAGCAGTGCAGCCGAAGGTGGAAATCAACCAAGGACTTATGAAATTATATGTAATCTTCCTCAGGCAGATTAGTATCCCCTTTGTCCAGATGATCATGTTTTGTCATGCCGAGCTATTGATATGTGCTACTGTTTTGCAACACCGTTTAAGTATAGCTATTGCTTTCCTATCTTTTCAGATTCAGGACAATGAAGATGATTTCAGGGGAACTACACAATATGGACTCATGTTGAGTCATCTCCATTGCCTCATGTGTTTGCTGCAAATGTGTCAGTATCAATTTCAAGATGAGGCATCTAGCTAGCTGTGGAGTTGCCAACATGCTCAAAGTGCTCGCAACATTGAGAAGAAACAAGCATGCACAGGAAATTAATGCATGCGCAGGGAGGCCCTTTGCTCAGAGAAGCATCGACCGATTTTCTTTATTTCCACACCTTCTCACAGCTTTGTATTGGTTATAGTATGGTGAATCATTGAGATGCATAAACATGTTGAACTTTTGTTCTTCTGAATGTTAGTATGCATACCGTATCTTCTGAAGCTTAGTTTAATGTGAGTGTCTGCATCCAGTACCGCATCCTCCAATTTGGTGGATGCCAAGTTGAAAAAGGTCACCGATGAGTAGCCATAAGCTGGAGGTGTCTTTTTTTTCTTTCGAATGGGCAATAAGCTCAAGAGTGCCTCGAGCTGCCTCTAGCACAAGGCCCTCCAGTACGAAACACGGGTAGCCGACTGGGCTAATACAAAAGCCTATCCATCTTAAAGCCCATTTATTTTTGTTTTTTGCGAGGAGAAGCCCATAATTCTTGAAGAGGGGGCGATCCCAGAAAAACCCTCCTTCCTCCTCGCTTCCACTTATACTCCCTCCGTCCGGGTTTATTAGTCCCATGAGCCAATTGCTAAGACTAAGAAGATGCACACAGAGAAAATAAATCTCCTTAACTCCATAACCACCCTATTAAATAGGCCCAGTAAAAAACCAGGCGCATGCAGTGGCCGGCGGGCACATGCATCCTGCATGCATGGCCAGTCAGCCAAGTCCATGCGCTAGCTCCAATGCAGCAACCCAAAAGAAGAGAGCAATTCTTGGGAAAAAGCGAGTAGTTAGTGTAGCGGGCCATATAAACATGACCAACTCGATCTCCCGCCTCCGTCTTCCCCCCAATCCCCCCCGCTCCCCATCTTCCTCACTCGTCCAGAAAACCCCCGCTCACCTTCTTGCTCAATCGTACAGAAAACGCCTGCTCCTCTTCTTCCACTCCTACAGAAATCCCCAGCCCTCCTTCTTCCCCACTCGCACTGCCACTAGGCTCGTCTCTAGCTACTCTGCTCAAACCCGCGAGCTCGGCGCGACGCCCACAAGGAAAATGGAGTTGGCTGGCCCCAGCGCCAAGAAGATGAGGCTCCCGCCAGTGGCGACCCCGGTTGTACATCCCGCACCCGGTAGCACGGGGAGAAGCGGCGAGCCCCCCCCCCCCCCGCCCCCCACCGCCCACCCGGATCTGAGGAACCGGTAGAATCTCCGGTGGACCGCATCAGCGATTTCCCGGACGTCATCCTTGAGGAGATCATCTCGCTTCTCCCCACCAAGGATTGCTGCCGCACACAAGTACTCTCAACCCGGTGACGCCCTCTATAGCGCACCGTGCCCCTCAATCTCGACTGTCGTCAGATATCTGTCCTTCCTGAATTTGATGTCCTCAGGGCCATCGTCTCCTCTCACCAGCAGGGCCCCGTTCAATGCCTCTGCATCCCGACACACTACCTGATGTCCATACCCGGCACGGTGGATGCTTGGCTGACATCCCCTGAATTTGGAAAACTCCAGCAGTTTGAGTTGTACCATTACCACAAAAGTTTCATTCCACGAACGCATCATAGGTCATACTCATTGTTTAAGCTCAAGTGGGGTTCCACTTTTACATAATGCATTGTTGTGTTCACACCATTAGAGTTGCTTTAGCTTAATTCTTAGAGTAAAGCTCCCCCTAGATGTGAGATCCCCCTAAGAGGGATGAACTAACCTTGGGTTTTGTCGATGATGACTTCATGTAGGTGTTGAAGATGTGGATGCTCTATGTTGATGTAGATCATTTGGAGCAATCCTTTGGAGTGAGTTGCACTTTCAATACCTACACGGGTTAGTCCCACAAGGAACAAACAAGGATATCCATAGACATAGAGTGATGCACGCACAAAATGATGTCTATGAAAGCATTGGGTTACCTTGTCCCTTGTCTTACCAACAAGAGGGTTTGTGACTCCATGAACTAGTGCAAGATGTGGAAGTTGATTGCACTTGTTCTTGCCAAAATGATAAGAGTGATGTATGTTGGCAGAGTCAACCTCAAGAACTCTCTAGTTCTTCTTCTTCGAGATCCGCACCATCTTGATGGGAATCCTTGGAGTTGTAGTCGTACTTGATGAAGTAGAACTTGATGTAGTCTTGGGAACCCAATTGACCAAGGACTTAGGAGCTTCTTAAAATACATCAATCTCCTCTTGAAGCTTGTCCTTGCCTTTCTGCTTGTGGTCTTGTGGTGGAAGATCATCTTGAGCTTGTGTCCCTTTGAAAGAAGTAGGATCATACTTCTCTTGTTTAGGAACAAACTTCGTCTTGGGGTATTGATCTTATTCCCACTCAACTCCATTGGCATTGAACTTTCATTCAAAACCAACACCTTGGTTCTTCCGGTGCCTTCCTTGCTTGCGTACAATTTCCTCAAATTTCTTACTTCCGGCAGGGCTCTTGTAAACACCTTTCTCTATATTTCCCTTCAATCAGTCATTTTCTTGCTCAAGTGTAACTTGGCTAAGAGAATCATTAGTGGAATCAAGAGAACTACTAGAAGCAACAACATTGGATTTAGCATGATGATTGTTGTTACTACTAGAGGAAGAATCTTTCTTGTTCTTGTTACTAGACTTGACTTGAGGCATGTAAGTAGATAAGAGTAAACGCTTGGCAATGTAAGAAGAACTTTTCTTGCGAAGATCATCATTAATAGACTTTAAAAACTCATGTTCTTTCTCAAGGTTGAGCTTTTCAAAACGTAATTTCTCATGAGTCCTTAAAAGTTCTCGATGATCTCCTAAGATAGTTTCATGAGCTAACTTAAGAGTATTTAGTTCTTTAGTTAGAAGCTCAATCTTCTCCTTATCATTGTCATTCGTTTTATCTTGATTAGCATGATTAATTGACGTTTCATCATAGTATTCATCACTAGAGTTGTCAACAAGTAAATCATCATCACCTAGCAAGTCATCTTCATCACTATTGAAATCACATACTCGGGGTGTAATACCTTTGGGCCTTTAGCCATGAAGCATCTTCCAAGTCCTTCATTTGGTGAATCGAATATGTCGTAGGAGTTGGTGACACAAGTGCTAGACCGGCAACACCTTCATCTTGAGTATGTTCTGAGTCGGAGTGATAGCTTCTCTCGGAGTGATGTTCGGAGTCGGAGTCGGATACCCATTCACCAACATGAGCTTGATGTCTTCGTTTTGTGTAGATCTTTGATGATTTGTCCTCCCTTTCCGAATCCTTGCTTCTCCAGGATGTTCTTCATTCATAATGATCATTGCTACTCCTTCTCTCTCTTGGTGGTTATTCTTCTCTTCTACTTCTTGTCTTAGGTGATTCTTCTATTCTCTTGTAGGGAGCCGTACACTCATTGGAATAGTGTCCGGGTCTTCCACAATTGTAGCAATTACGCTGTCGACTCGAAGATCTTTTGTCATTGTAGGACCTTGACTTGGAACTTCTTTCCTTGCTTCTACTCTTGTAGAACTTGTTGAAATTCTTCACCATTAGGCTCAATTCTTCATTGAAGGTTTGTTTCTCACTTGACTATGTGTGAGCTTCACATGAGGCTTTGTAAGCACCACTTGACTTGTTGTGGAGCTCTTCCTTATCCTTGGGTGACATCTCATGAGCAACAATTCTTCCAATGACTTCTGTTGGCTTGAGATTCTTGTAATTGGGCATCATTTGGATCAATGTGCACACAGTATCATATTTTCCATCCAAGGCTCTTAGGATATTCTTGATGATGAATTTGTCGGTCATCTCCTCACTTCCTAAGCCGGCAATCTCATTTGTGATGAGAGCAAGCCTAGAGTACATTTCAGCGACGCCTTCACCATCCTTCATCTTGAACTTGTCAAGTTGACTTTGAAGCACATCCAACTTGGATTCCTTGACGGAGTCAGTACCTTCGTGCATGTCAATCAAAGTGTCACAAATTTCCTTTGCATTATCAAGACGGCTGATTTTGTTGAATTCTTCGGGGCACAATTCTTTGAAGAGGATATCACAAGCTTGAGCGTTGTATTGCAGCATCTTCAATTCTTTCGTGCTAGCTTCATGGTTCGGTTCTCTCCCATCAAAGAATTCACCTTGCAAGCCAATACACACAATATCCCATACGGCGGGGTTATGTCCAAGAATGTGCATTTTCATCTTATGCTTCCAACTAGAAAATTTGTACCATCAAAGTAAGGACCTCTACGGTGATAGTTTCCCTTGCTAGACGCCATACTCTCCTAGGTTGTGAAACCAAGGCTATGACTACCAAAAGCTATGGAAATCAAAGAAAATGGAGACCAAGGCTCTGATACCACTTGTAGGATCGTAAGTATGTCTAGAGGGGGGGGGGGTGATTAGACTACTTGACCAAATAAAAACTTAGCCTTTTCCCAATTTTAATTCTTGGCAGTTTTTAGCAAATTAGCACAAGTCAAGCAATCAACCTACACATGCAATTCAAGAGTATAGCAGCGGAATTAAACACAATTGCATATGAAGGTAAAGGGGAGGAGTTTGAGAAGGAAAACGCAATTGAAGACACGGAGATTTTTGAGCCGTGGTTCCGATAGGTGGTGCTATCGTACATCCACATTGATGGAGACTTCAACCCACGAAGGGTAACGGCTGCGCGAGTCCATGGAGGGCTCCACCCACGGAGGGTCCACGAAGAAGCAACCTTGTCTATCCCACCATGGTCGTCGCCCATGAAGGACTTACCTCACTAGGGGTAGATCTTCACGAAGTAGGCGATCTCCTTGCCCGTACAAACTCCTTGGTTCAACTCCACAATCTTGTCGGAGGCTCCCAAGTGACACCTAGCCAATCTAGGAGACACCACTCTCCAAGAAGTAACAAATGGCATGTTGATGATGAACTCCTTGCTCTTGTGCTTCAAATGATAGTCTCCCCAACACTCAACTCTCTCTCACTGTATTTGGATTTGGTGGAAAGAAGATTTGAGTGGAAAGCAACTTGGGGAAGGCTAGAGATCAAGATTCATATGGTAGGATTGGAATATCTTGACCTCAACACAAGTGTAGGTGGTTCTCTCTCAGAAAATGTAAGTTGGAAGTGTAGGCATGTTCTGATGGCTCTCTCCACGAATGAAGAGAGGGTGGAGGGGTATATATAGCCTCCACACAAAATCTTACCGTTATACAAAACTTACCAATCTCGGTGGGACCGAATTGAGAAACTCGGTCGGACCGAATCAGCAAATCTAGTGACAGTTAGGATTTTCGATGGGACCGACATGCAACTCGGTAGGACCGATATGGTTAGGGTTAGGGCATAATGTAATCTCGGTGAGACCGATTACACAAACTCGGTGAGACCGATTTTGGTAATAAGCTAACCAGAGAGTTGGTCAGATAAACTCGATGGGACCGATTCGCTCATCTCGGTGGGGCCAAAACATTACAAAAGAGAAACAGAGAGTTTATATTGCAATCCCAGTGGGACCGATCGCTCATCTCGGTGACACCGAAACGTTACGATGGGAAACAGAGAGATTACAATCCCATCTCGGTGAGACCGAGATCCCTATCGGTGAGACCGATTTGCCTATGGTTTGTGGCACTGGCTATGACATCTGAACTCGGTGGCGCCGGATAGAAAGAATCGGTGGGGCCGAGTTTGACTTTTGGTTTAGGTCATATGTGGATGTGAGAAAGTAGTTGAGGGCTTTGGATCATATCACTAAGCATTTTGAGCAAGAACCTCATTAAGCAACACCTCATCCCTCCTTGATAGTATTGGCTTTTCCTATAGACTCAATGTGATCTTGGATCACTAAAATGGTAAATGAAGAGTCTTTGGACTGCAAATGCACAATGAGTTAGGATCATGGGTTACTCTTCCATGTCACGCACATCTTGGTGGAGCGCTCAAAATGATAATAATTAAATACATGCACTCAACACCAAGCAAAGTGAATGATCATATGAGGATATAAGAGATAATATCATCCAATCAAGCAATAATGTAGCATAGCATATGATATGATCAAACACATGATCATCCAAGTATCACACAAATGGCATAAAGTATCTCAAACAAGCAAATAACAAAGTTCAACCACCAAAAACAAGAGAGAACAAAAGCAACACTCTCTCTCGAAGCCTATGATCTATACATTTTCTCCCCCTTTGGCAACAAGTTACCAAAAGGTTCATAAAAAATGCATAGTGCTAAATCGACTCTCAGGCTTGGTCTTCAGGTGGTGGTGTAGAAATGACTCCAAGGACGAAGGCATCAGTTGAGCTTGATGGAGCTGGTGGAGTGGCTACTGGAGCTGGTGGCACTGAAGCTGTTGCTGGTGCATATGAAGTTGCTCTTGTGTCTATAACTGGCATTGCAGCAGATCTCTGACCTTTGGGCACTCTAGCAAATGCTTCTGTGGTAGACTTGCCCTTCTTCTCCTCCACTTCCTCCTGAAGTTGCTCAACAACTGACTGTATCTCAGTGGCCTTCACATCTAAATCATAGAACTTCTACTCTATGATTCTCCCCAAGCTCTCCTGGTTCTGAGTCAGGGTGGACAAGCCCTTCTCAATCCTCAGAGTGGAGGCAATCAAGTAGCCAAGATGATCTTGCTTGCTCTTCAGGAAATACTGAGATGCCTCATCAATGGTTGGCATCTTTGCAACCTTCTCAGTCCTTGCTTTCTCCTTCTTTTCTTGTGCTTGCATAGATGATGGTTCGTTCTCATCCATCACCATAGTGTTGTCCTCAAAGTCTGGGTAGATGGGCAGGTGTTCCTTGTCCAAGAGATATGTGCTAGTGCCCATCTTGAAGTTAATAAGCTCCTGAATCTGTGGGGCATACCCACAACTCCTCTTCTGATCAGCAGCTGTCCTCTTGATAGTTTCCACAATTAGGCTCATGACTTTGAACTTTTGAGGCACATCAAATATGTGAAGCAGGTTAATTGCATGGCCTCTGATCATCTTGTGATCACCTGACTTAGGCAACATAGTATGCTTGAGGATCCAGTTGATTGTTGGCAAACCTGACAATAGGTAATGTACTGATACAAACTTGTGTGTCTCAAGTGCAGCATCTGGGATCTCTCTGTACATATGTGCCATGGAGTTGTGATCCTTCTTCTTCTTGGCATAGACATCCAATTCATCCTCATTCTCCTTAGGAGCATTGATCAATTTTTCCCATTCTTCAACTGTTGATTGGTACCTGGTACCTTCAGACATCCAGACAATCCTTCCATCTGGGTAGAAATGAGCTGTGGAGTAGAACTGCATAATAAGCTCATCATTCCACTTTGTGAGCTTCTGCCCAACAAAGTTCTCTACTCCACAAGACTTGAAACTATCATAAACTCCAGGATAGTGCTCTTCATTGTTCCCAATGTATTTCCAGTCCACCCATCTCATATCACAAACTATAGGCTTCTTGTCAAGCAGCACTGTCTCATAGAAGTCCTGATGTTCCTTTGTATGGAACCTATAGTCCATAGTTGTTCTTCTCCTGACTGCATAGGGATCAGTCAATCTCCACTGTCCGAGTCCTGCATCCTTCCTGAGCTTCATGTCCTCAGCTACTGGATGAGCATCATTGTGATCTGGAATTTTGGGCTTCAACTTCCTCAAGACATGTGACTCATCATCTTCTTCTTCTTCTATAGCAGCTTCAGGCATTGGGGCCTTGTTCTTCTCTGCAGCAGGAATACTCCTGGTGTTCCTCTTGGGTTCAGCTTTGGGCTTAGGTGCAGCTGCCTTGGGAGCTTCTTTGGGCTTTGATGGAGCAGCCCCTGATCTTATAGGTGAAGGAAATATACCCTAGAGGCAATAATAAAGTTATTATTTATTTCCTTATTTCATGATAAATGTTTATTATTCATTCTAGAATTGTATTAACCGGAAACATGATACATGTGTGATACATAGACAAACTGAGTGTCACTAGTATGCCTCTACTTGACTAGCTCATTAATCAAAGATGGTTATGTTTCCTAGCCATGGACAAAGAGTTGTCATTTGATTAACGGGATCACATCATTAGGAGAATGATGTGATTTACTTGACCCATTCTGTTAGCTTAGCACTTGATCGTTTAGTATGTTGTTGTTGCTTTCTTCATGACTTATACATGTTCCTATAACTATGAGATTATGCAACTCCCGTTTACCGGAGGAACACTTTATGTGCTACCAAACGTCACAACGTAACCGGGTGATTATAAAGGAGCTCTACAGGTGTCTCCGAAGGTACATGTTGGGTTGGCGTATTTCGAGATTAGGATTTGTCACCCCGATTGTCAGAGAGGTATCTCTGGGCCCTCTCGGTAATGCACATCACTATAAGCCTTGCAAGCAATGTAGCTAATGAGTTATTTACGGAATGATGCATTATGTAATGAGTAAAGAGACTTGTCGGCAACGAGATTGAACTAGGTATTGAGATACCGACGATCGAATCTCGGGCAAGTAACATACCGATGACAAAGGGAACAACGTATGTTGTTATGCGGTTTGACCGATAAAGATCTTCGTAGAATATGTAGGAGCCAATATGAGCATCCAGGTTCCGCTATTGGTTATTGACTGGAGACGTGTCTCGGTCATGTCTACATAGTTCTCAAACCCGTAGGGTCCGCACGCTTAAAGTTCGATGACAGTTATATTATGAGTTTATGGTTTTTGATGTACCGAAGGTAGTTCGGAGTCTCGAATGAGACCGGGGACATGACAAGGAGTCTCAAAATGGTCGAGACATAAAGATCAATATATTGAACGACTATATTCGGACATCGGAAAGGTTCCAAGTGATTCGGGTATTTTTCGGAGTACCGGAGAGTTACGGGAATTCGCCGGGGAGTATATGGGCCTTATTGGGCTTTAGGGGAAAGAGAGAGGAGAGGTTGGGCGCCCCCCAAGGCCTAGTCCGAATTGGACTAGGGGGAGGGGTTGCGCCCCCCTCCTTCCTTCTCATCTCACTCCCCTTTCCTTGACTCCTACTCCTACTACTTGGAAGGGGGGAATCCTACTCCCGGTGGGAGTAGGACTCCTCCTAGGGCGCGCCATAGAGAGGGTCGGCCCTCCCCCTCCTCCACTCCTTTATATACGGGGAGGGGGGCACCCCTTGGAGAGATAACAATTGATCTCTTGATCTCTTAGCCGTGTATGGTGCCCCCCTCCACCATAGTCCTCCTCGATAATATTGTAGTGATGCTTAGGCGAAGCCCTACAACGGTAGAACATCAAGATCGTCACCACGCCGTCATGCTGACGGAACTCTCCGTCGACACTCGGCTGGATCAGAATTCGAGGGACGTCATCGAGCTGAACGTGTGCTAGAACTCGGAGGTGCCGTAGTTTTGGTGCTTGATCGGTCGGTCCGTGAAGACATACCACTACATCAACCGCGTTGTTCTAACGCTTCCGCTTTCGATCTACGAGGGCACATGGACAACACTCTCCCCTCTCGTTGATATGCATCACCATGATCTTGCGTGTGTGTAGGATTTTTTTTGAAATTACTACGTTCCCCAACAGTGGCATCTCCCATAAGCTTTTGAGCTTTATGTGCTGGTGCAGCAACCTCTTCCTCTTCTTCCATCATAGAGGGTTTTCCAAATACTCTGGCCATAGTCTTCTTAGCTCTTTGTTTCCTTTTCTTCTTAGCCACTACTTGCTCTTTGGGTTCAGATCCCAAAGTCTCTTGAGTTGTTCCTCTGACCTTCAACATAGGAGTCCTCTTGGCTAGAACTTTCCTGTTCATACCAGGCTTAATGGTAGCAGTTGTGCCATATTTCTTCTTCAACACCTTCCTAGATGTGGCCTCATCCTCATCTGCCACATAGTCCTCATCTTCAGAATCTGAGGTCTTCTTCTTTCTGGCCCTGGTGGCTGCCTTTGGCAAGTTGCTGGGTGTGCTCCTGCTACCCTCATCATAGCTGCTAGAGGGACTAGTGCCCTCACTCATCTGAACTTGCTCCTCAGCTCTGTTCTGACTATCACTCTGATCTGACATAGTGCAAACCCTGACAGCAGACCCTGTGAATAGATATAGATGAGGTAGATGGGATGGGCATCACAAAGTATAGAGGTTTTTGCAAAAGAATGAGTCAAAAACTTAGTTCTAGTTTTCCATACAAAGCATTTCGGATCTATCTATTTGTGAACTCGGTGATACCAAAGCAGATTTTGGAACCTAAACTAGTGAACTCGGTCAGACCAAGTCACAGTTTGGTGGCACCGAGACTGCTAGGGTTTCACAAAGTCCTGAACTCGGTCACACCGATTTGCAATTCTCGGTCAGACCAAGAATCACATGTGCAATGGCCTAAGACAAATCGGTGGAACCGATTTCTACAACTCGGTTGGTCCGAGATGATTTCGGCAGAAACCTAACCCTAAATTTTCAATCCACAACTAATCTATGAAGTGATTTAGCTGGATAGGGTGATCTCAATCGTGGCAAGATACATGGCAAAACAATGTGCTAGGAATCTGAGTGTGATTAGCACAAGGATCAAGTCCATACCCTAAGTGCGGCGATGGACCTGCTACGGCGGTAGCGGCGGAGATGATTCCCGTTGACGGTGGCGGAGACCAGCGGCGGGAGGTAGCTGGCGAAGAGGAGGACGATCCGGAGACCCTGGGAGGTAGAGCAGGCTGAGCGCGAGCAAAGGGGTTCGGAGAATTTTCCAAATTTTGGCCCGGGGATATAAATAGCCTGACCCTGTCGGTGTGACCGAGTGGAACAACTCGGTGGCACCGAGATGCATAACTGCAAGCAGTTACTGCAGCTCGGTGTGACCGAAACATTCAAATTGGTTGCACCGAGATTGAAAACCTAGATCGACTTAGTGATCTCGGTATGATCGAAATGGATGAATCGGTCAGACCGAAACGCACAAAGAAGTTTTGGAAGTTTAAGTCTATGAAGAATCAAGGACTCCAAGTGCTCCTCACACAGAGTGGTTCGAATCTGACTTGATCAAACTTTGTGATATAGCATGAATAGTGTTTGAGATAAGAATAGCATAGATAGCTAGAGACGGTTCTTAGGCATTCTTGTCCATCCACTTGGCAAAAGAAAAGAAGCCAAACAAGCAAAACAACAAGTGGATGTCCTCGAATGAGTAAAATATGCAAACGACATGCTCACACAATAGAATTACAGATAAAATATGTAACAAAGCATGCACAACCAATTCTAGAATCTATCAAGCAATTGGCGATGACTAGGTCATCTATATATGAGTATATTGACTTAGGAGTCAAATGAGAACATTTGATCATAGGTCATACTCATCGTTTAAGCTCAAGTGGGGTTGCCACTTTTACATAATGCATTGTTGTGTTCACACCATTAGAGTTGCTTTAGCTCAATTCATAGAGTAAAGCTCCCCCTAGATGTGAGATCCCCCCTAAGAGGGATGAACTAACCTTGGGTTTTGTCGATGATGATTTCATGTAGGTGTTGAATATGTGGATGCTCTATGTTGATATAGATCATTTGGAGCAATCCTTTGGAGTGAGTTGCACTTTCAATACCTACACGGGTTAGTCCCACAAGGAACAAACAAGGATATCCATAGACATAGAGTGATGCACACACAAAATGATGTCTATGAAATCATTGGGTTACCTTGTCCCTTGTATTACCAACAAGAGGGATTGTGACTCCATGAACTAGTGCAAGATGTGGAGGTTGATTGCACTTGTTCTTGCCAAAATGATAAGAGTGAAGTATGTTGGCGGAGTCACCCTCAAGAACTCTCTAGTTCTTCTTCTTTGGGATCCACACCATCTTGATGGGAATCCTTGGAGTTGTAGTCGTACTTGATGAAGTAGAACTTGATGTAGTCTTGGGAACCCAGTTGACCAAGGACTTAGGAGCTTCTTCAGATGCATCAATCTCCTCTTGAAGCTTGTCCTTGCATTTCTGCTTGTGGTCTTGTGGTGGAAGATCATCTTGAGCTTGTGTCCCTTTGAAAGAAGTAGGATCATACTTCTTTTGTTGAGGAATAAACTTCGTCTTGGGGTATTGATCTTCTTCCCGTTCAACTCCATTGGCATTGAACTTTCGTTCAAAACCAACACCTTGGCTCTTCCGGTGCCTTCCTTGCTTGCATACAATTTCCTTGAATTGCTTACTTCCGGCAAGGCTCTTGTAAACACCTTTCTCTATAATTCCCTTCAATAAGCTATTTTCTTGCTCAAGTGTAACTTGGCTAAGAGAATCATTAGTGGAATCAAGAGAACTACTAGAAGCAACAACATTGGATTTAGCATGATGATTGTTGTTACTACTAGAGGAAGAATCTTTCTTGTTCTTGTTACTAGACTTGACTTGAGTCATGTAAGTAGATAAGAGTAAATGCTTGGCAATGTAAGAAGAACTTTTCTTGTGAAGATTATCATTGATAGCCTTTAAAAACTCATGTTCTTGCTCAAGGTTGAGCTTTTCAAAGCGTAATTTCTCATGAGTCCTTAAAAGTTCTCGATGATCTCCTAAGATAGTTTCATGAGCTAACTTTAGAGTGTTTAGTTCTTTAGTTAGAAGCTCAATCTTCTCCTTATCATTGTCATTCGTTTTATCTTGATTAGCATGATTAATTGACGTTTCATCATAGTATTCATCACTAGAGTTGTCAACAAGTAAATCATCATCACCTAGCAAGTCATCTTCATCACTATTGAAATCAACATACTCGGGGTGTAATACCTTTGGGCCTTTAGCCATGAAGCATCTTCCAAGTCCTTCATTTGGTGAATCGAATATGTCGTAGGAGTTGGTGACACAAGTGCTAGACCGGCAACACCTTCATCTTGAGTATGTTCTGAGTCGGAGTGATAGCTTCTCTCGGAGTGATGTTCGGAGTCGGAGTCGGATACCCATTCACCAACATGAGCTTGATGTCTTCGTTTTGTGTAGATCTTTGATGATTTGTCCTCCCTTTCCGAATCCTTGCTTCTCCAGGATGTTCTTCATTCATAATGATCATTGCTACTCCTTCTCTCTCTTGGTGGTTATTCTTCTCTTCTACTTCTTGTCTTAGGTGATTCTTCTATTCTCTTGTAGGGAGCCGTACACTCATTGGAATAGTGTCCGGGTCTTCCACAATTGTAGCAATTACGCTGTCGACTCGAAGATCTTTTGTCATTGTAGGACCTTGACTTGGAACTTCTTTCCTTGCTTCTACTCTTGTAGAACTTGTTGAAATTCTTCACCATTAGCCTCAATTCTTCATTGAAGGTTTGTTTCTCACTTGATGATGTGGGAGCTTCACATGAGGCTTTGTAAGCACCACTTGACTTGTTGTGGAGCTCTTCCTTATCCTTGATTGACATCTCAAGAGCAACAATTCTTCCAATGACTTCTGTTTGCTTGAGATTCTTGTAATTGGGCATCATTTGGATCAATGTGCACACGGTATCATATTTTCCATCCAAGGCTCTTAGGATCTTCTTGATGATGAACCTGTAGATCATCTCCTCACTTCCTAAGCCGGCAATCTCATTTGTGATGAGAGCAAGCCTAGAGTACATTTCAGCGGCGCCTTCACCATCCTTCATCTTGAACTTGTCAAGTTGACTTTGAAGCACATCCAACTTGGATTCCTTGACGGAGTCAGTACCTTCATGCATGTCAATCAAAGTGTCCCAAATTTCCTTTGCATTCTCAAGACGGCTGATTTTGTTGAATTCTTCGGGGCACAATCTGTTGAAGAGGATATCACAAGCTTGAGCGTTGTATTGCAGCATCTTCAATTCTTCCGCGCTAGCTTCACGGTTCGGTTCTCTCCCATCAAAGAATTCACCTTTCAAGCCAATACACACAATACCCCACACGGCGGGGTTATGTCCAAGAATGTGCATTTTCATCTTATGCTTCCAACTAGCAAAATTTGTACCATCAAAGTAAGGACCTCTATGGTGATAGTTTCCCTCGCTAGACGCCATACTCCTAGGTTGTGAAACCAAGGCTATGGCTACCAAAAGCTATGGAAATCAAAGAAAATGGAGACCAAGGCTCTGATACCACTTGTAGGATCGTAAGTATGTCTAAAGGGGGGGTGATTAGACTACTTGACCAAATAAAAACTTAGCCTTTTCCCAATTTTAATTCTTGGCAGTTTTTAGCAAATTAGCACAAGTCAAGCAATCAACCTACACATGCAATTCTAGAGTATAGCAGCGGAATTTAAACACAATTGCATATGAAGGTAAAGGGGAGGAGTTTGAGAAGGCAAACGCAATTGAAGACACGGATTTTTGAGCCGTGGTTCCGATATGTGGTGCTATCGTACATCCACGTTTATGGAGACTAACCCACAAAGGGTAATGGCTGCACGAGTCCACGGAGGGCTCCACCCACGAAGGGTCCACGAAGAAGCAACCTTGTCTATCCCACCATGGCCGTCGCCCACGAAGGACTTGCCTCACTAGGGGTAGATCTTCACGAAGTAGGCGATCTCCTTGCCCGTACAAACTCCTTGGTTCAACTCCACAATCTTGTCGGAGACTCCCAAGTGACACCTAGCCAATCTAGGAGACACCACTCTCCAAGAAGTAACAAATGGTGTGTTGATGATGAACTCCTTGCTCTTGTGCTTCAAATGATAGTCTCCCCAACACTCAACTCTCTCTCACTGTATTTGGATTTGGTGGAAAGAAGATTTGAGTGGAAAGCAACTTGGGGAAGGCTAGAGATCAAGATTCATATGTTAGGATTGGAATATCTTGACCTCAACACAAGTATAGGTGGTTCTCTCTCAGAAAACATAAGTTGGAAGTATAGGCATGTTCTGATGGCTCTCTCCATGAATGAAGAGGGGGTGGAGGGGTATATATAGCCTCCACAAAAAATCTAACCGTTACACACAACTTACCAATCTCGGTGGGACCGAATTGAGAAACTCGGTTGGACCGAATCAGCAAATCTAGTGACAGTTAGGATTTTCGGTGGGACCAACATGCAACTCGGTAGGACCGATATGGTTAGGGTTAGGGCATAACGTAATCTCGGTGAGACCGATTACACAAACTCGGTGAGACCAATTTTGGTAGTAAGCTAACCAAAGAGTTGGTCAGGTAAACTCGATGGGACCGATTCGCTCATGTCGGTGGGACCAAAATGTTACGAAAGGGAAACAGAGAGTTTACATTGCAATCTCAGTTGGACCGATTGCTCATCTCGGTGAGACCGAAACATTACGAAGGGAAACAGAGAGATTACAATCCTATCTCGATGAGATCGAGATCCCTATCGGTGAGACCGATTTGCCTAGGGTTTGTGGCAGTGGCTATGACATCTGAACTCAATGGCGCCGGATAGAAAGAATCAGTGGGGCCGAGTTTGACTTTTGGTTTAGGTCATATGTGGATGTGATAAAGTAGTTGAGGGCTTTGGATCATATCACTAAGCATTTTGAGCAAGAACCTCATTAAGCAACACCTCATCCCTCCTTGATAGTATTGGCTTTTCCTATAGACTCAATGTGATCTTGGATCACTAAAATGGTAAATGAAGAGTCTTGAGCTTTGAGCTTGAGCCAATCCTTTTGTCCTTAGTATTTTGAGGGGTCCACTTTTCTCATCCATGCCATGCCAATCATTGAGCTTTCATGAAATATTTATCTTGGAATATCATTAGCTCAATGAGCTATATGTTGTTAGGAATTACCAAAACCACCTAGGGATAGTTGCACTTTCAGCTGCATTTTTCATTTCTGCGCATAAGTTTTATATCTTCTTGGAGTACGCTTTGGGCACTAATATTATGTTATATGCTCAATGAAGAGTTCGTCCATTGATAGCCTATCAATGCTGCTGGATTCTGTCAAGATCTTATATATCAGAATGTTTAGTTTTGATATCAACATAATTATTGGCTTGTTGTGATGCTTTCAATCTCTGGAGAATTTATATATAGAAGTGATGATTTCATGCACATTGAAAGCCCGTATATATTGTACTAGAATTAACCGTTCAGTTGTCGTTCTTTCAACATACTCTTTTTTCAGACTTTAACTGTTTTCAATCTTCATGTCTACTTAGGCACAACCACATGGAGCAAAACATACAACCAATCAGTGGCGTAATAAGCACCAGGATTTTCTTAGATCTCATGACATTCGTTTGAGGACAATAACGATGGAAGGGTATGCATCCAACCAGGCAAACAGAAGCTTTGTCTCATTCTTCGTGTTGAATGCAAGGTTACTATTGTCCATGAGGCTCAAGTTTTACCGCAAGAGATTTCTCATGGACGGACACGTTCAAGAGCAAAAAAGAAGTTTCAGGTGGACAAATGGGCTTCTAAACGTGCTCGGCTTCTATTTACAACAAGTTGTAGTCATCCTGAAATAAATTTTTTTGCACAGGATGTTGATTTTATGGATCAGACCGATCCATTTGTTCGTGACTGCGAAAAAGAGTGGTTGGGTTAGATGTTACCGCCATGTTCGATCTGGGTTTTGTCTAAAAATTTGATGATCAATTAATCCTTGGGCCTTTTGTACCATTTGTAAGCTTGAGTTGCATGTTCTTGCCCTCGTACTCCCCTCCACCTGCAACTACACTGCCGCATCTTCCACGGCTGCTGTTTGTTCCCGTACTAGGCCTCGCCGTTGTTCTCCGCCTTGGTTCACTCGCTGTGCCCGCCGCCGTCTGGCGTTGTTAACATGGTCAACAACCAAGAGGAATTAGGAGATGACTGTACGTGGAGAGGCTGACAGTAGGGACCCACCAGGGTCATTGCATTTCGTAAGCAGGTGCCTCGTTATTACAAGCCAAAAAAATACTTCCTCCTAATTGTTTGACAACTAGGTCCCACGCCATTGTCAATGTAGTCAATAACAAGAAAATTACACAACGAGCGGATAACACCAGGGACCTAGTGGCTCGCCCAGTTGTTTTTTAGTTTCAGAGACGGAGCACAACTGCGCGTTGTGCGGGGGCTGTGCCCCGTCTAGACCACGCTTACGCTTTTATTTAAGCACATGACAAGCCCAGTTGATATATTTTTTCTTTCTGAAAATGGCTAGCCCGGTTCTTTTTTTTGACAATACCAAAACCGAGGCCTACTTGCTTTTCTCAGCCCTGCTGGGCTGCAAATCTTTCAAGACGAGGAGGGATGTAAGTAGTAAGAAATGTGCTTCCCCAGAAAATGACTGAAATTTCATGATTAAAAGAGTTCAGACCCCACCGAAATATGCAAAATTTCATTGAATTTTTTAGCAGTGCCCAGAATATATGGTTTGTAATGCTAATAAAAAGAATATGGGCTTCAAATATCCTTAAGAATTAGCAAATGAGCTGTAAATTATTGAAAATAACGGCTAATGGGCGGTATGCTGTTTTCCACAGATTTGGAGGCTGACTTCTGGGCCTACTAGGTTGACGATGACGCCATCCTAAATTTTTTTTGACGCGTACGCAAGGCTTTGTCAACTTAGTCAACACAGAGTAGTGACTGTTGGATGCCCATCCAACGGCCGCCATGCTTCTTCAATCTCTGATCTTCCTGCTCCAGCCGCCCAAACAGCGCTGGCGGGACTGCCTGCTCCGTCCTCCCGTGGCTGGTTGTGCTGCCGCTAGGCCATCACTGTACCCACCCACACATCCTATTATTTTCCAGCGACGTCAGCCTTACCCCGCAGCCGACCAGTCAGTGCTCGTACTCCCCTCAGCATGGGCATCCACTGCGGTGGCTTCACCGGCTCCGGGTCGTTCCCTTCCTGGGCCTCGCCCTCGTCCACCGTGTTTGTGCTCTCGGCGCGGCGAGGTCAACATGATCAACAAACAACAGCCATCAGAAGAAACTGACAGTAGGGGCCCACACAAGGAAATGCCCCCTTATTATGCACAAAATAATGATTCCTCCACCTGATAACTGGGACCCACCAGAAGGGCCTCTCTATTTTGCAAAAAAATGTTCCCCCCGCTGTCAGCTAGGACTCACCAACTATATCTTCGCACGCAAGGAAGTGCCTCCTTATTACGCACAAAAAAATGAATAGTCCCCTGCTAGCTGGGACCCACCTTGGTGGGAGGTTGACTTGTCGGCCTACTAAGTTGACGGGGACGGAGGGCTTTGTAAACTTAGTCAATATGAACGATTCTTGCTCCAGTGACCATACGATGTCCATCCTACGACCGTAGTGCTTCTTCAACCTCTGGTCTTCTTGCTCCAGTCACCCAAAGTAGCGTCGGTCGTGCCGCATGCTCCTGCCTCTCGTGGTCGGCTATGCTGCCGCGGAGGCCTCATCGTCCCCTACTATTCCCACCGCTGGCTAGGCCCTGCGGTGATGACAGCCTCACACTGCAGTCGAACCAGTGAACCCTCGCACTCCTCTCCGTGCGGGTTTCCACTGCCGCGTCTTCCCTGGCTCCGCATCGTCCCCTTCCTAAGCCTCGCCGTCGTCCACCGCCCTGGTGCTCTCGGCGCGGCATGGTTAACATGGTCAAGGAACAACTTCCATCGGAAGAGTACTGTACGTGGAGAGGCTGACAGCTGGGTCCACGACAGCCACAAGGAAGTGCCTCCTTATTACGCGCAAAATAATTATTCTTCCACCTAACAGCAGGGACCCACCGGACGGGCCACCGTATTTCGTGAAAAAAGTGTTTCCCCCCTGACTGTTGGGACCCACCAGCTACATCTTCGCACGCAAAGAAGTGCGTCCATATTACGGGCAAAAAAAATTCACCCCCTTGACTGCTGGGACCCACCAGCTACATCTTCGCACGCAAGGAAGTGCCTGACAGCCGGGACCCACCTGGTCGAAGCATATGTAGCGTTGCCATTCTGGTCGCAAACGTGTACGTAGTCGATGTAAAGGCGCGCACGTGTCGTACTAGAGGCGCACACGTGTCGTAGTAGAGGCGCGCATGTATCATGTACACGTACGTACAACGGCCAGGGTGCAAGACAGAAAATACAGCAACGTACGTACATATGGGCGGGGTCTCGAACGCCTATTCGCGCATACGTACGGCCAGGGCTCGGAACAGAGAAACTGCATCGTCGTCGTCTTCATGGGGAGGCAACAGAATGCGTCGTGTTCATCGGGAGGCAACGGAACGCATGGGAGCCAACCGGCTTGGATGGAACAACCGATGGAAACAAGGCCTGGCGTACCGTTTAACGGAGGAAACAACCTTGTGTTCGACCGGCTATAGTCGAAACATGATCCTGTTCATCGGGAGGGGTCCGACGTACCACAAAACGGAGGAAACAGACTTCTGTTGGACCTCCTACGGTCGAAATGGGGTCCTGCTGATCGGGAGGGGTGTGGCATACCGCAAAACGGAGGAAACAGACTTGTGTTGGAGCGTTGCGGTCGAAACGGGGGTCCTGTTCATTGGGAGGGGTGTGGCGTACCGCAAAACGGGACTCCACGAGATATTGTTCATCTCCACCGTCGACCTCCTCCAGCCTCCACGGGCTACTGTTCATCCACTGTCGACCTCCTCCAGCGTCCACCTGCGACTGTCCATCCACGGGCTCCTGTTCATGCAGCCTCCACCGTGCGCTACTCCACTGGCTACTGTTCAACCAGCCCTCTCCACGGGCTACTGTTCATCCAGCCATCCACTGGCTACTATTCAACCAGCCCTCCATGGGGTCATCCTGTTCATCGAGCCCTCCACGGGGTCCTGTTCATCCACCCCCAACCGGCTCGATCGGGGTCCTATTGATCCACCCCCACCGGGAACTGTTCATCCAAACCCCCAACAACGCTCACTGTTTATCAAGGGAAGGAGGCAGCAGGGTTCGATCGGCTTCAATTAGCAGCAGTAGCGAAGGAATCACTCGGGTTTAGTAATGTAGCTAGTGCAATCGCTCGGGTTCAGTTAGAGCCCAATGCCTCGCTCGGGTTCAGTTAGAGCCCAACGCCTCGCACACACGTGTGTACGTGTATGAGAGAAACGCGCATCGCTCGGCCCCCGACCACCCACCGTAACCGGGAACTCCCTGAAATTTTCCTCGCCCTCACTTCTACCACGGTTTTTTCCGTCATGGACGACCCAAAAAATGTCATGCAGCTGCGTCTCCGGCCCGCCCAAGATGAAAAGCCCATTTTCTATCATGATTTTTTGTCATAGAAATAGGATCCCACCACATCTATGATGATACCGGGTTTTGTCACAACTATCGTCATAGAAGTGTCATAAGTATGACAGAAAAAAATTGTTCGGCCCAAAATGTCACGGATGTGTCTTTTTTTTTGTAGTGCAAGTTGCTTTCTACTAAAATCATCTTTCCACCATAGCCAAATCTGAGAGAGAGAGTTGAGTGTTGGGGAGACTATCATTTGAAGCACAAGAGCAAGGAGTTCATCATCAACACACCATATATTAGCTTTTGTAGAGTGGTGTCTCCTAAATTGGTTAGGTGTCACTTGGGAGCCTCCGTCAAGATGTGGAGTTGAACCAAGAAGTTGTAAGGGCAAGAAGATCGCCTACTTCATGAAGATCTACCCGAGTGAGGCAAGTCCTTCATGGGCGATGGACATGGTGGGACAGACAAGGTTGCTTCTTCGTGGACCCTTCGTGGGTGGAGACCTCCGTGGAGTCGCGCAGCTGTTACCCTTCGTGGGTTGAAGTCTCCATCAACGTGGACGTACGATAGCACCACCTATCGGAACCACGCCAAAAATCTTCGTGTCTCCATTGCGTTTGCAAACTCCAATCCCATCCCTTTACTTCCTTGCAACTTGCATGCTTTAGTCTTTCCGCTGCATATACTCTTGCCATGCTTGCTTGAAATGTATCATGAAGGCTTTAACTTGTGTTAAAACACAACCTTAACTTGAAGAATTTAAAAACTTCTATCTTTGCTTGCTAATGGTCAAATCACCCCCCCCCCTCTAGACCCCTCTTCTTGATCCCCTCAAGATGGTTCGCACATGTCATCACAACATGTTTGCCATGATGAATGATAGGACAATTATTTAGAAGAAAAAAAACCATAAGAGGGGGGGGGGATAACACGCAATTGCCATGATATATAACAATAGTAATGCCACAAAGCTACATAAACATTCCGTCATTTCTAAAAAACAAGTAAAATCATGATATTTGAAAAACAAGACTAATATTAGTACACCATGGCAATGTACTTTTTTGTGTATGATTTTGCTAGCAAAAAGTAGGTACTGGACCAATGCAACTCCATATTTTTCAGCTGTGCTTTTTATGGCAGGGCATATTCACATTCAAACAAGAATTTTGTGCTTTGGAAAAAAGATTGCAAATATATTTTTCCTTTGAATAATTTTATGGCATTGCAGATTCACTTTCAAAAGGATTTTTGTTCTTTATATTAAGGCTTGCAAATTCAAAAATTGTGTTCTTTAAAACAAAAAAGGTGACAACTTTAGAATTTTCCAATAGTACTTGCTTTTTTTGGGAAAGTTGTTCTATCAAAATAAAACATGGTGCCATTAATATAATTTGAGAATTTTCCATGGGAACATGACAAATTTATAAGCTACAAAATGGTCTAACTAATAAAATTGCATGGTCTAAAATAATAAAAAGTGCTATTGTCTAATTATTAATTTGGTCATGGCCTTAAGAATAAAAATTGCCATGCCATGAATAAAACTAACATCGTGGAATTAGTAATTTTGCAATGGTCTAATTAATAAAATTGCCATGATCTGAAAGTAAAATTTCCATGCTACGTAAATCGAATTTGCCATGATCTAAATTATAAAATTGACATCCTCTGTAAATTGTAAATTTTCCATCCTCTAAAAAGTAAAATTTCCATGGAAAAAGTAAAATTTCCATGGAAAAAGTAAAATTTCCATGGTACCTAAATTAAAACTACCATGCCACAAAGTATTAGAAAGGCCATGGTCCAAATTAAAATTTGCCATGGTCCAAGCCCACCACCATCTTAAAGCCATCATGTGACCAACACAGGAAAAAAACTACTAATTTTCATGGTTAAAAATTAGTTCACATGACGACAAAAATGAACATGCTATGGCCAAAATTTATCTTATTTCATCGTGGAGTCACACCATAATTTGCCATGCGATCATGACATGATTTTCCATGTGAGTGAATGATTTTTCTTTAGTAAACCTGGTATGGTGAACAAGATATATCACGAAACTGCTCTATGACAAGAGAGAGAAAAGTTCACACATTTGCCATGTGAATGCAAACATAATCAACTTAAAGAAATGACCATGATTTAGGACCCAAAATTCATTAAAAAAATCCTGAACATTTAAATGCATATTGTTTAGTTGACTTAAGTGGCAATTTACATATAGACATATTGCAGGAGAAAAGCTAGTCTTCAGAAAAGTTATGAAAGGATGGCAAAACTGCCTGTCGTCATAAAAAATGCAAAAAATACACACAAAATTATGTTAGATGTTCAAAACAAAATGAGTAGGAGTGTCCATGAAAAATCATGGACATGTGGAAAATTTATTTAAAAATCCCATGGCAAAATCAATATATTATGGACATGTGAATTTTTTTGGAGACATGGAGAAATTTAAGAAATGCAGTAATTTCAACAAATTTGCTGCAAAATCATGTTAGATGCGGCCTTGGTTTCTCAGGGTGTTGTGTACACTCTTGTGTAGCATAAAAATTGAATTTATTTTTTCTTTGGTTTACTGTCAGTTTTCTCGGTATATACCAAATAAACCAAACTTCAAACTGCTATAGAAATCTCATACCGTTAACCATATAAACCATAAATTTGTGCTTGGTTCGGTATTTTATGGTTAGGTTTTAAAATGCACTAGGTGAAGTGAATCGGTCATTGTCATCAACTTTGAAAAAGTTCAAGGATTTTGGGAAAAAAGTTTGTGAAAATCGAAAGGAGTTAGTGGATTTGAAAAAAGTTCATGGATTAAAAAAATCATTGATTTGAAAAAGTTCATGAATTTTACTAGAAGGAAAGGAAAATGGAAAAATAATAAAAGAAGTAAAACCGGGCAAAAAACCAGAAAAATGAAAAAAAAAAGTAAACCCGCGACCTCCTCGGCCGAATGAAACCAGAAAAAAAAAGGAAAAACCATGACCTCCTCGTTCTGTGCAACACAAACAAAAGAAATAATAGTGATGTAACTATTTGCATGAAGTGAGTTGTGTGGTTGGCTATTGTGTCATACACTAAATGAGGACGTCGCGGGTTTGAGTCACATCCTAACACCTTCTTATAGGTTAACAAGAAAAGAAAAGGTAAAATGGGCCGGCCCAACACAAAGAGAGTTTGCGTACGTATACATTTCGGCGGGCGACGTACTTGTGAAAATGACCATCCTATCCTTTATTATGAAGGGGTATGGAGAGATCTTCTCCGTTGATGTGTTTAGGGAGTTGTACCAGAAGTGAAAAAAAAGAGAAACTATCAAGGCCAAGGGTGCCCTCTTTTCTGCAACGCCGGCTCAAAGAACTTAAGGAGGAGTTGGAAACTTTGCGATATTGAAGAAACCATGGAGAAATAGGAGATTTACTGGGTGCAGCATAGCAGGGCAAATTGGCTCACGTATGAGGACAGAAGAAATACAATCTTTTTTTAACAATTTTGCTACAACGAAGAAAGTGGAACCATATTCGCAGGCTCATGGATGAGCATGAGGCATGGAAGGAAGATAATGAGGCGATGAGGAGTTTAATTGAAGAGTATTTTCAAAATGTTTTTACATCGGAAGTACATGAGCCGAATGTTGAGGCTCTTGATAAAGTAAAACCAAAGGTAACATCTTATATGAACGATGCGCTTTTGTCCCCCTATACAAAGGAAGAAGTGAAATGTGGTTTGCTTAGCATCAGTGACCTAAAAGCACTAGGACCGAATGGCCTACATGCGGTGTTTTATAAGAAATTTTGGCATCTTGTTGGAGATGATTTGGTAACAGAAGGTCTTGCTGCAGTGAACTCTGGTCTAATCCTAGAAGGATGGAATACTACAATGGTAGTCTTAATTCCAAAGGTTGAAACACCGAAGAAAGTTTCTCATTTTAGGCCAGTCAATCTATGTAACGTGGTTTATAATGTGATTGCTAAGATGTTGGTTGCAAGCTTGAAAGTGTTTCTTCCAGAGATCATTAGTGAGAATCAAAGTGCTTTTGTCCTTGGTCGCATCATTACCGATAATGTTGTTCTAGCTTATGAGTGCTTGCATATGACGAAAAAAGGGAAGTTGGATCATGCACGGTCAAACTTGACATGCACAAGGCTTATGACCGTGTTGAATGGGTGTTTTTGAAGGCAATCTTGACTAAGTTGGGTTTTGATGATAGATGGGTCCATCTTATTATGGCTTGTGTTTCCTCGGTTGAATATAAGGTGAGATTTAATCCCAATGAAACTGCTCCTTTTAAGCCAACCAGAGGACTTCGGTAAGGGGATCTCCTATCCCCTTATCTTTCTCTGCTTTGTGCCGAAGGCCTTCCCGCTCTTATTTCCCATGAAGAGGATGAGGGAAATTTAATGGGAGTCAAGGTGTGTCATGATGCTCCCACTATCTCTTCAAGCTATGAGTGTTTGTCACAACCTATGTTTGGCAAAGTATTTGGGCAGGAATTCAAACCTTCAAAAAAGGTTGTATCCGGAGGGTTGGAAATGGTTTGAAAATAAACATATGGGGGGATTGTTGGATCCCTAATAGTTCAAACAGAAAGATTATTACAAACCATGGCAACTGTTTACTTACTAGAGTTAGCAAGTTTATTGATCATGCTTCTGATCATTGGGATGAAAGGTTGGTTAGGGACAATTTCTGACATCTTGATGCGGAGCGCATTCTGTAGATTCCTGCCTACCAACAACATACAAAAGATTTTGTCGCTTGGCATCTGACAAAGTCTGGTATTTTTAGTGTCTGATTAGCTTATTACAAGCAGTGGGAGGAAAGCTATGCAGGTAACTATACTAATCCATCGGGCATTGGAGGGGCAGGACCTCACCCTTTGGAAGGAACTCTAGAATTTGGAAGTTGCAGGAAAGGTGAAGATATTCTTTTAGCGTTGCCTACATAACGCCATCCCATGTCAGTGTATTCTTGCAAACCGGCACATCGCTACTTCCGATCAATGTCCAATCTGTAAAACTCATGCGGAAGATGTGGCCCATACACTGTTCAAGTGTGGATGGGCCGGGGAGATTTGGATGGCCCTTGGTCTACATGAATACTAGATGTGGCAGGAATAGTGGAAAGTTCAGGAACAGAAGTAATTGAGACCATCTTGTGTGACCCGAGTTTTCAGAAGCAATACATGGACATTGTACAAATACCTGATGGTTGCTATTACCTATTGGTACATATGGTGGCAGGGGCGCCTGATCGTCAAAGATGAAGATGTTTAGTCGCGTGTCCGAACAAGTAGTGCCATACAAGCTCTCTATCTGAATTTTGTTAGAGCATCTGGGAAACCCGCTGTCATGCTGAGAAGTAATCGTTGGAGGAATTCGCTTACAGGACAACACGCCTTAAATGTGGACACGTCTTTTTCAAAAGATGATCACGTGGATTTTTGTGGTGCAGTCCTTCGTGATAATAGAGGTTTATTTATGGGAGCTTCAACTGCGAAATTGGAAAATATTTCAGATGTTGTTTCAGCTGAGGCTGCTATAGTAGTTGAAGGACTGAAGCTGGTCCTAAGCATTGGATGCAATTCCATTGTTATGCAAATGGATAACTTGGTTGTTGTCCAAGCATTAAACTATAATACCAGACCTGCAAAAAAAACTATAATACCGGACATTCAATGGTGGCAGCCCCAGTTCTTGAAGATTGTCTAAGTTTATTGGAAGATTTTGGGAAAGTTTTTATAGAGATTCGAATATGATTGCTCATACGCTAGCTCAACAGGACGTGTTGATCCACCGGCTGTGTGGCCGGACTCGCCTTCCCATTTTATCATTCCTTTATTAGCAGGCGACGTCACGCGGTTGGACTCGCCTTCCCATTTTATCATTCCTTTATTAGCAGGCGACGTAAGTGTTATTTGATATTACTAAAGCTAGCCATCAAGGCCTTTTCTAAAAGAAAAAGAAAAAAGAAAAAAAAGGAGGCCTCTTTTCTCAAAAAGAATAAATAAATAAATCGCTCCTTGTGTTTCCAACGCTCGCCGATTTTTATCCCACGAGAAAAAAACATTGCTCCGTGGGTCGCATCACGAGCCACCGACGCAGGAACAGGCTGCACGCTTCAACCAGCATGGGAGCATATTATGTCGTATCGCCATTGCCTCCAAGCTTGACTGGTTCAGCCGGGCGCACCAAGCCGAGCGCTTCCTCGAGTCCCGTCGGAGCGGCGCGCTACTGACGACGAGTCAAGAGTCAAGACTGACTGCTATACTATTCGCGATGAAGTCCTTTTTGCTCGCAAACCCAGGAAAGACCTTTGTCCCGTTGGTGTGGGTCAGATACCCCGTACTTCAACTAACCTGCCGACCGCTTTCCCCTACACTCAACAGAACCAGTTCATCGGAGGTCCCACGCTTCCCCCCTCATTCAGGATCCTTCGCGCCTGCTGCGATCTGGATTCGGATGATCAATCGAGCGGCTTTTTGTCCAGTTCTTCCTGGGTGATCCTCTATCCGGTTGGGGATTTTCCTTCGATCGGCTTCTCCTCCTAAGAGGTATGTTCAGTTTTGCTATAATTCGTGTGCTCCTCTGTTCTTAGGGGACGCTTATGAATTGGACGATCATTTAGCGGCGGCTGTTTGATTTGGTGCGGGTCCTTTTGTGCCTATGCTTTTGAGGTTCAGAAGAGGAAACATTTTTTCGTTAAAGAAATCTCATACATTCCGGTGATTTCCCTAGTTTGTGCAGAACTGACTAAGGATTTCTGAAACGCAAAATTTCGCACTTCTGGATCATAGTGTCCAGTGAACATGCTCTGATGATTAACATATTATTCCAGAACAATATTTGTGGCCTAGCCTAACTGTACTTTTGGAGAATTTGCTAGAGTACATTGAAATGATCACTGGATTTATATCAAAATCTTCATCTCGCATGCATATTTCAGGTTCCACTAGTATGCTCATCCTACTTGATGCCAGAAATCCAGAGTCATTTTAACTACTTTTATAGCAGAAAGAACACTTCAATTCCATTAACTCACAGCTTCAAGTTCATCATCCTCTGTCTCTGCTCAACCAATAATACAGATTTCAGTCACACATACAGAAATGGGTAACACTGTTGCCGAGGAAGACATAGAAGACATACCAAATTCAGATGCAAATCCACCAATTTTGACTGAATATCACATCACAGTCCCTACCCTTCACGACGGACTAATGCAAGGGGAACACCAACACGAGAGAAGGCTTCTGGATTTCCTGAAAGCAACGCCTTCAGTGCAATGGCTGAAGGACATCAACGTCTGCGCGCCACTGGGAAAATTTCAGCTGCCATCGATCGGCGTCCACCGCTACCTCCATGTCCACTTCATCAGAACTGTCGACTGGAGCTCACTGCTCGCCATCTGCAAGAACCACCTCAAGCATCCCCTCAACATCGCCCTACTCATCTGGCTGCTCTGCGTCGCCGCCGCCGGCGCCATGCTTGGGCTGCTCCTGTTGGGGCTGCTGAAGAAGGCATTCCCTTCCAGGGCACTGAGGCACCACTGGATAGAGATCGACAACCAGATCCTCAACGCGCTCTTCACGCTCATGAGCATCTACCAGCACCCCATCCTCGTCCACCACCTCGTTCTCCTCTGCCGGTGGCAGCCGGAGGACGCCGCCGAGGTAAGAAAGGTGTACTGCAAGAATGGCGCCCGCCGTCCCAACGAGCGAGCGCACATGTCCTTCGTGGTGGCCCTCCTCCACATTACATGCATTTCGCAGTACATGGAGTGCAGCCTCTACTGGGGCTACCCAAGCAGGTCACGCTCCGAGTTCGCCGAGAACTTCTTCTTCATCCTCGGCGTCGCCGCGCCGGTCGTCGCCGGCGCTCATATGGTGTACAGCCCTCTAGGCAGAGACGACGACGTCGCTGCCGCCTCCTGCGAAGAGGCCAAGCAGCTCCACTCAGCCGGAGCCGAAGAATCGCCGGAAGAAACGACGGCTGTCGGCAACCCGATGTGGGCGGGGGAGCTGCTGGACTGCGGCGAGGACCCGGCGGCGTGCTACCTGTCGTTCCTGTGCACGTTCTGCGTGTTCGGCTGGAACATGGAGCGGCTCGGGCTGGGCAACATGTACATGCACACCGCCATGTTCCTGCTGCTGTGCGTCGCGCCCTTGTGGGTGTTCAACGTCACGGCGCTCAGCATCCACGACTACGCCCTCAGCGACGCCTTCGGCGCCGCCGGGGTGGTGCTCTGCTTCCTCGGCCTCCTGTACGGCGGTTTCTGGAGGATCCAGATGAGGAAGCGGCTCGGGCTGCCCCGGAGCAGGTGGTGCTGCGGCTCGTCGTCGCTGACGGACTACGCGCAGTGGCTGCTCTGCTGGCCGTGCGCGCTCGCGCAGGAGGTGCGCACGGCGAACCTGTACGGCCTGAGGGACGACGGCGGTCTCTACGGGAAGCTGGTGGACGGCGGTGACCCGGAGCGAGGGCCGGACGTGCCGGTCTGCGTTGGGATGCACGAGGGGATCGATGCTGCCGTCCATCTCGCGGTGGACGGCGAGATGATCCCGCCCGTCCAGCCGGTGGTAGAGTCTGGACGGCAGAGGCAAGCCGGCGCCGAAGAAATTGTTGCAAATGGCAGTAGCGTCCAGCTCCAAAGTTGACCGCAGCTATTGGATGGTGACTGATGCTGTATACTTATGCGAAAGCTGACGGATAGATTCTTGCTTTTCGTGATCGATGTCACCATTTTGACATTGTTATGCTCCTGGTTTGTCATGTTCTGCACAGGACTTTAGGTCGTCAGTCATTACTTAGTCCAGTTTTATTCAGATCATCTACCTTGACACTCCAACAGATGTCATCTTTCATTGATTCTTTTTGTATTGCACGTTACTAGAAGAAGAAGAAGAAAGTCTCTCTTGATTATTTTGAGAGGCACCTACTATGACGATGATGATGAAATATGAAATCATGTGTAAGCCTCTGGTTAAAGAATAATGTACCATGTCAGCTAGTGTGTTCCAGTAACTTCAGAAAGATTTAGCTGGAGCCAGTTCAAAAGTGGATTCTTGCGCGTTTCATGGTAGCCTTGGGCAACCTGTAGAGTCCCTCTCCAAGTGTGAAAGAAATGCTCCAATGCCCTGCCTTCACGATGACAGCTTTAAAGCGAACCGATGCTGTGTGCTTTGTCATTCACGGTGGAGAACAAAAGTTTGCCGTTGCTTGTAGAAATGAGAAAGGTACAGACGCATTATATAAGCTCCAGGATACAGAGACTGAAACCTCTCTACTCCCGAGCTCACCGAGAAGTAAGTGGTGGCTGCACCTCCACAGTAGCAGTCTCCTGTTCAGTTCTGCTCGCCGAGAAGCCAAGCCATGGCTGTAAGTTACTGGTCAGATCTTCTGTTTATTCAACAGTATGTATGTATGTATCCGAAGAACTACTGTGCCTATGGACATGGAAAGTTGATTTTATGGATGGATGCTGGCAGGTGGTGGAGCTCAAGGTCGGGATGCACTGCGACAGGTGCATCAAGTCGATCAAGAAGGCGATCAAGACGATCGATGGTACGAAAGCCTCTGACCCACTCGACAAAAGACAGTCTCACTTTCCATACTTGCAGTATATCTGTATATGATTAATTATTAACCTGGTTTGTGCGTGCGTATGTGCAGACATGGAGAGCTACCAGCTCGAGAAAGAAACGAACAAGGTGACCGTGACGGGGAACATCACCCCGGAGGAAGTGGTGAAGGCTCTGCAGAAGATCGGGAAGACGGTAACTTACTGGGGCGAGTGAAGAACAGAGCCCAGAGGAAGAGGGAACAGACGGTAACATAGTGCTGCTGGGGCGAAGACTAAAGCGCACGGAATCAGCTAGCTAGCTAGTTACTGTATTTACCATGGGATATCAGGAGCTATTTGTACTGCAGATCGGGTAATTGTGGTGAGTTTCTTTGAACTGCTAGATGTTGGTTCTTCCCTCGCTTGATCATATATTGACCGCGGCGTCGTCGTGTTGGGTTAGCTCATCTGTACTCATGGCAAAATCTTGTAGAGGATGAACCCAATTTTTGTACGTTTTCACGGGGAATATATGTATGAAAAGAGTGATATGTTTCAGACTTTCAGTTTTCATCTTAACGAACAGATATGTCTCAGCTGGACTGGCTGACCGTGCTAACGTTGATTGGTTGATACTAGCTATTCCCGTCTTCTTTGGTGGCTACCTGGAAGGAACCATGCCACGCCTTATCCATTCAGCAATCATACAGATACAGTTGCATCGTAAGGCCCCTCCCAGTGCTTCACCGTGGACAGGTGCTAAGCATGCCACATAAGTAAAAAAAATGACATGGCACAACATTTAAGGAGGGGAGAGAGAGAGTACTTTGATGACCCAGGAAAAACCAATATCAAGCGCGAGAACCTAGGCAAACCACTTAAATGAAACAATTTGACCAATGCATGAAAGGCTTTAGGTGCTAACTCATCAAATAAAGTGTGCTTAGGCTAGCCATAGTGGGGGTAACATAAGTAGTATCATGCGCTTGGGACTTGCAAACATGCTTATGTGGCAGGCAATTAAAGAAGAGAGAGATGATTATAGTAACATAGGTAGATACTGTAACATAATAAATGTGATGCTACTATGTGCCATGCATGGCAATAAATGAGACCACCTATGATACTAATATATGATACAATGCACTATAGAGGTAGTAACATAGACTAGTAACATATGCATGTTACCATCTAAGTTATTCCCCACTATGAGCAGCCTTAGGTTGGTCATAGTGGAGAGTAACTTAGACTAGTGTCATGCATATAATACTAGTGTAAGTTACTACCTCCATAGTGCAAAGTAACATAGTAGTAGTATCATAGATTGCTTCATTTATTATCTCATAGACTCATTTTGCCTCGGGAAGTGCTATGTTACAGTAACATATTATGTTACCACAAGCACCTCTTTCCTCATTAAATACTTGCCACATAAGCAAAATTGTCTTGGGATGTGTTAAGTTACTCCCACTATGGCTAGCCTTAGCAACAACAAGTTAGACTACCCACAATGGGAGTAACATAGGTAGTAACATCACACATATCTAGATAAAATGGATGATGTGGCAAGCAATAAATGAAGAAAGAGAGGCATGTGGTAACATATCTAGTTACTCCTAGTATGAGTAACATCACACATATTAAGGCAAGATGAGTCTATAGCCTCATAAATGAAGGCATGTTATCACACATATGTTACTCCCCACTATAGAAGTAGTAACATAGAGTAGTAACATGTCTTATGTTACTACCCATTGTGGCTAGTCTTAGACTAGCCACAATGGATAGTAACATACACTAGTAACATACACATATCCCTAGACTATGTTACTACCTCAATAGTGGGTAGTAACATAAGTGTGGTAACATGCAAAATATTCATTTATTAGGTTATAGACTCATATTGCATTGGGACATGTGATGTTACAGTAACTAGCTAAGTTACTAGTATTACATCTCTCCTCATTAACTCATTGCCACATAAGCAAATTTCCTGAGTTGGACTCGATGTTACTACCGAAGTTACTCCCATTATGGCTAGTCTTAAGCATCTATGCATTGGGGACTTGAGTTGCTAAGGCATTTAATGCAGTTAGCACCTCATCTAAGCACCTTTGCATTGGAAGAGTTCTAACATCAAGATACTTGCTCAACATCGATCCAACCAGTATCCAAAGTCAATAAAGAGTACCCTTTTTCAGAAAACACAAAAGGTAGAGATCAAACACATCTATAACACACGCGACCCAAGCACAAAAAGGGTATTTCCAGGAAGACAAGAAATCGTTAAGCTTGCACAATAGCAAGACATTTGCAGGTGCACTGATGAAGATGACAACAAAAACCTGAGATCGATGTGTAGTGTAGATCCACTGCACGACGGACGACGACCAGTCCGTGGTTCAGAGTTCAAACTAGCCAGCCCTTCTCACAAGAAAACGCCATCAATTCGTTCATTCGCCCTGAACTTTCATCTCCCGTGCGGTGAGGAAGAGTGCATATCTGGTGATACCGTGTGTGGCATGATCCCCTGATATGAGACCTTGTTGGCCGTTCGATCTGGACTTGAGGCACAGGATGGAGCAGGCTCAGTTCGCATTGCAATTTATGCAAAAGACACCCTGGGTTATTCTGTGATTCAGCCGAAGTGCGTATTCCATATGCTCCATTGTGGATACCACGGGGCATGTCTCGCCGGCAACAACGGCGCACGTCCGATCACCTCTGACAGCTGAGCTTGATCTGCCGCTACATGCCGCTGCGTTTAGACCTCAATCTGCGTCCTCCAACTGCAGTGCTGCGCACATTGGAAGTTCTGGACCAGCCCAGAGTTGTAATCCATGCTTGCCCGCGGCTCGTTCGTCACTAAGTGCAACACATATTGGAAAAGCCGATCTCTATATGGTAAGTTCATCCTATAATCTCATTAAATAATGGATTTACTTGTGGGTATCCATATAGAATTGAAACCAATATGTCATCCTATTAGGACAGTTAAACTAAATAAAGCAACAATAGTTGCCTGTAGTAAGGAAGATGTAACAGTAGGCAGTAGCAGTCGGCAGCTACGTAGAGAAGTGTGGCAGCAACAACTTTAGTGTTCGTCTGGACATCTTTTTTTGAGAATATAGGTTTCCTTTTCAATTGTTCTCCACAATGTAGCCCTTAATGATAGGAAAGCTCTGAATAAGTGTTGATGTGCAAAAGCATTATCACTATGAAATATTTTTTAGAACATATAGGCACACAAGAAGGTGCCTCTTTGTTTGGCTATTTTCCTTTTGTGAGTCGTGGGTTACTTCTAGACAGGGCTAGAGTGTCACAACTCAACTGTTCAATTGTATGTCAACAAATGAACGAAGTGGAAAAATCATGCAGATACAGCTACATGTACTATTAGTTCTAGTATAAAATTATGTGTCTCACATTTCAGTCGCAACAGATGTTAAAGTTAATTCGTAGTGGAGATATGCATCAATATTTTAATCTTGAAGATTTAGAAGAATGATTACTGCAACATCGTGATGTTCTTGTTCAGTCATTGGTTCTGGCATCTAATCCAGCAGTGTCATAATATTAATCACCACTTCTTGTCCTAATATGTCCATCTGAATTGTATATACACGTAATCTTTCTTATAAAGTGTCATAGAATGTTTCTTACATACAGTAGTTGAAAACCTCATGTACAGCCTAGCATAAGTGGGCATTTAGAGTGATTGACTAGAATTCATGCCAAATGAAGCTCAATAATGCTTGACTAACAGAAAATCCTAGTAGAACTCTAGGTCAGGCTGGGACCTCCCAGTATTGGAAATCTATGTACTTGTTCTCACTTTGCAGCAGCTGGAATTAGGAAAGTTTGATGGATCAAAATTACTTTATCAAAGTGTAATAGGCTGACTTGCTGGCCAAATAAACTGGCCTGCTAATCAAAATAGTGTCTTCTTTGACTATCTACAAATATTATGGGTAAAATAAGATGTAAGCATTGTTTAGTTTTCTAACAAGAGAACAATGACATGGAGGGCGAGTAACAGACCTTTCATACTCGGCACACTGAACTCAGTGTACATGTGCGATTGTTGACTGCTACTTTCTTGATTAACTACATAGGAAAAGTGGAAAGAAGAAAAAGAGGTGAATATAAAGTTTGAGAATAGGGTTTAGGGTTTTCTGTAGGGCAAAGCCTCTCAACGTCTCTCTCTATATATAACAATCAACATACAATTACATACGTACAAGGTACGTGTACATGACATACTAGACCTATTTTAACACTCCCCCTCAATCTGAACTTCTACTCTGTACAAGGTTTAGATTGGTACTAAAACGGTCTAGCATCTGTCTAGTGGCTGGTTTAGTAAACACATCAGCCAGCTGATCGTTAGAAGAAATGAATCTGACCTCAAGAGCTCCAGAAGCAACACGCTCACGTACAAAGTGAAAATCAATCTCGATGTGCTTGGTACGTGCATGGAAATCTGGGTTGGCAGCTAGATATGTGGCCCCTAAGTTATCACACCAGAGAACCAGAACACACTGCCGAGACACTCCAAGCTCTTTGAGTAGTGACTCTACCCAGATGGCTTCAGCAACTCCATTCGCCAAGGCTTTGTACTCGGCCTCTGTGCTCGACCTCGACATTGTTGGTTGTTTCTTCGAACTCCAGGAAATGAGGTTCGGTCCAACGAATATGGCGAAACCTCCAGTTGATCGACGATCATCCGGACAACCTGCCCAATCTGCATCAGTGAAGATACTAATGCTAGTAGAGACAGCCTTGCGAAATTTCAGCCCTGTGTGCAATGTCCCTTTCACATAGCGTAAAATCCGCTTAACTGCTTCCCAATGAGCATCAGTGGGCTGCGAGAGGAACTGACACACCTTGTTCACGGCAAATGAAATATCCGGACGGGTGAGTGTTAAGTATTGCAGTCCACCAACAACACTACAATACCGGAAAGAATCATCGGTACTGAGAGGCCGTCCAGACACTCGTGCAAGCTGCTCGGAAGTAGACAACGGTGTGGAAGTAGGCTTACAATTCTCCATGCTCACACGGTGTAAAAGATCCAAGGCATACTTCCTTGAGTCAATGTCATCCCCCCTGAATTGTAGGACGCTTCCAAACCAAGGAAATACTCCAACGGCCCAAGGTCCTTGATAGGAAAACTGGCAGCGAGGGCTTGAACAAGGCCATCAACCGCGCATGGAGAAGATCCGGCAATGACAATGTCATCCACATAGACAAGCATATAGATCTGAACATCATGATAGCGGAAGTAAAACAGAGATGTATCTGCTTTGGAGGAGACAAACCCCAAAGCGAGAAGACGGGCACTGAGCCGAGCGTACCATGCACGAGGGGACTGCTTGAGTCCATAGAGGGTGCGCTGAAGCTTGCACACATGCGAGGGAAAACGAGCATCCTCGAAACCAGGTGGCTGCTGCATATAGACGTCCTCGGAGAGATACCCATGAAGAAAAGCATTGCTGACATCAATCTACCGAAGACTCCAGCCATGAGAAATAGCCAAGGCAAGAACCAAATGAACAGTGGCCGGCTTGACAACCGGACTGAAGGTATCACCATAGTCAATGCCAAGCTGCTGTGTGAAACCACGGGCGACCAAACAAGCTTTGTACTTATCAACAGAGCCATCCGGACGGTGCTTAGTCTTGAATATCCATTTGCTCCCGACAACATTGACACCGCGCGGCCGAGGCACAAGAACCCAAGTCTTGTTGTGATGCAAAGCGGTGAGTTCATCAATCATCGTGGTACGCCAGGCAGTCTCACGGAGAGCGTCACGATGAGAGACAGGCACCGCAAGAAACGCACGGCGACGGGGATCATAGCGGATAGTCCCGTCAGTAGGAACAAGGGCACGGCGAGTATGATCACGGGTGCGGGTAACCATGGTGTGTGCAGGAGCAGCTGGGGGCGTCGCGGTCGAGGGAGCTGAACTCCCCTCAATAGAGGGCGACGCAAGCTGCGGTAGTGATGACGGAGCCGCATCCTCGAGGACCGGAGCGGAGGACACTGCATCACCGTGCGGCAAGGAGGCCACGGAGGAACCGGGCGAGGTGGCCGGGCCCGTGGACGGGTCGGGCGAGCCGGGCACGGCGGCAGCTGATGGACCAGTCAGGCCGGGCGAGGCGGCGACCGAGCCGGGCGATGCGGGAGCCGAGCTAGGCGACGCGGGAGCCGAGCGGGGAGACGTGCATGGCCCATGCACGTCGATCGCCGAGGAGGGCTGGGCGTCAGCCACGTGGGGGCGGCGGGCAGAGGGCGTGAAGGCGCCATGCACGTTGGGCATCGGAGAGGGCGGAGCCGAAGAATCGTGCACAGAAGTAACAGGGCCTGGGACAGGCGTGTCAGTAGACAAATAGGACAAGTCGTATTTGCGCATATGGTCACCCGTAGCCGGTTCGGTGGGAGGAAAAGAGAGAACATCAGCCAACGAAGAGACATCGATAGTGACCCCAGGAGTGGCATAGGGAAAAATAGACTCGTCGAAAACAACATCACGGGAGATGTAAATACGTCTTGTGGAACGATCAAGACACTTGTATCCCTTATGCATCGGACTATAGCCCAAGAAAACACACATGGTGGATCGGAAAGCAAGCTTGTGTGCATTATATTTGCGCAAACTAGGCCAGCAGGTGCACCCAAAAGTGCGAAGAAACTTATAATATGGGTGCACCTTAAGGAGACGGTAGATGGGTGTATCGTGTTGAAGAACAGGTGTAGGCATGCGATTAATGAGATAGCATGCCGTAAGGAAGGCCTCATCCCAAAAACGCAATGGGAGAGAAGAATGAGCCAGCAAAGCCAGACCCGTTTCAACAAGATGATGGTGTTTGCGTTCAGCAATGCCGTTCTGTTGAGACGTGTGCGGGCACGACACACGATGAGAGATGCCAGTGCGTTGGAAATAACGATGCAACCGGTGATACTCACCACCCCAGTCGGACTGAACAGCTATGATTTTAGTGTGGAGAAGACGCTCAACATGGTCCTGAAAGGCATAAAATACTTGCTCAACGTCAGACTTATGCTTAAGGAGATAAATCCAAGAGAAACATGAGTAATCGTCAACAAAGCTCACATAATATTTATAACCTCCGGAAGAAGCAATAGCTGGCCCCAAACATCCGAATGAATTAAATCAAGAGGCATAGTTGAAACATGATGTGATAAATTATAAGGCAATTATCGACTTTTAGCACGCTGACAAGAATCACACACGGAAGTCTGACGTTCAGAAGAACACACTAAATCATTATTCCTAACAATGTGTTGAACAATATTATTCGAGGGATGACCGAGACGCTGATGCCACTGGGACGGGGTGGTTTTGACGCTGAGGGACGCTTGGCGGGTGGAGGATGACGATGCGCGACCAAACGGTATGGGGTAGAGGCCACCATGACATCTACCGTGAAGAAGGATTTTCTTCGTGGCCGTGTCCTTGACAAGGAAAAAGAAACGGTGAAATTCCACAAAAACATCATTATCAAGGACGAGACGATAAACGGAGAGAAGATGTTGATGAATATGTGGTAGACGAAGAATATTGCGTAAGCGAAGAGATGAACCGGGTATAGTGGAATGACCAATATGCGAAATAGACAAACCTGCACCGTTTGCCACTTGCACTTGATCCTTCCCGCCATAGCGCTCGTGGAAGTGCAGGCGATCAAGATCATTCGTCAGGTGGTCCATCGCACCGGTGTCCAGGATCCAGTGCGGTGGCTCATGGGAGGAGGGTGTGGACGCAGAGTTGGCGGCGCGGTGGTCGTGATCATAGCGGCTGCGACAGTCGCCGGCCTCATGACCCCAATTCTTGCATAGCTGGCACCGGGGACGCCAGCGGCGGTTGCGACCACCCCCGTTGCCACCTTCGTTTCCTCCTCCATTGCGGCCATTGCCGCCATTGTTGTTATGACCAGAGGCGATGCCCTGGTTGTTGCCATAGCCGCCCGAGCTGGGCGGGAGGGAACCGACGGAGGTGCGGCCGCCGCTCTGGCGGCTAGAATCGGAGGCTCGGTCGGAAGTGTTGTTGTAGACCGGCCGAGACGCGGCGTTGGCGGAGGACTGCCAATCCTCGTGCTCGGACTGCTGGTGCTGAAGGGCCTCGTAGTGGAGAACGCTGGAGTAGAACGCGAGAAGCGTGATTGGCACGCCCGCGAAGTTCATGGAGGCGGCGATGGGGTTGAACGCCGAGCCGAGCCCATTCAGCATATAGTTGATGATCTCATCATCGCGAAGAGGAGAGCCGGCGGCGGCCATCGAGTCAGCGAGGGCCTTGACCTTCTGCATGTACTCGCCGGCGGGACGATCTCCCTTGCGCAGCGCCTGAATCTCGCGCCGGAGGTTGCGCACGCCGGCGCTGTTCTCGGCGGCGAACATGGTGTGCACGGCCGCCCAGGCGGCGGTGGCCGACCTGCAGCCAATGAGCTGCGCGGAGATCTCCACGCTCATCGAACCAAGGAGATGCCCAAGAACCTTCTGATCCAGCGTCCACCATTGCTCATAGTCGGGGTTGGACACGGTGCGGGCGGCATCGCCGGTGCCTGTCGTCACGGTCGGCGCCGGCGCGGTGGCCGAGCCGTTGAGGAAGCCGTGGAGGCGCACTCCGGCGAAGTTTGGGAAGGCAAGCGCCCTCCAGAGCATGAAGTTGCCGCGGTCAAGCGCGACCGCGATGGGCGGAAGGACGGGTGTGGGAGCCGCCACGGCGGGTGGAGCGATGACGGGGGCGATCGGGACGAGCGCGGAGGGAGTGGTGAGCGTGAGCGCAGAGGAGGGGGTCATCGTGGATGTCGGCGCGGTGGACATCGTGGCGGCCGCGAAGAAGCTGCGACGGCGGCGGTGGCGGCGGCGGTGGGAGGAGGGGCGGCGGCGGCTAGGGTAGGCTCTGATATCAAGTTTGAGAATAGGGTTTAGGGTTTTCTGTGGGGCAAAGCCTCTCCACGTCTCTCTCTCTCTATATATAACAATCAGCATACAATTACATACGTACAAGGTACGTGTACATGACATACTAGACCTATTTTAACATATAACTACTGGTTATGACTTGTGAGCATGTCATGATCTCTTAGTGTAACAAGCGATTTTTTTACATGCTGTTATAGGTCAAGAAACAACAAAATTGACCAGGAGAATTAGATGGTGCAACAGACATGCAGGTTATTTGGCGTCACAGAAGTGTTTACGGTTTCACATATTTAATGTTGTACGATCTTTTGAGAGGGTTTATTAGGTTGTTGTAATTCTTGATGTTATCATGTAAGTGTGCATTTCTGCCCAGCATAGGATGGCGTACAAGGAGAATATGGAGTCACCAAGTGATCTGTAGTGAAGCTGTTTGGTTTAATTATGTAAATTAGTGAACTAAGTAATACACTTGTAAATATATGTATATTAAGGTCATGTTAATTCCTAGACCAAGATGGCAGCATATGATGCACCTTTATTCCTAGACCAAGGGAGCATGTGTAAATAATAAGTGAGCTGATCGTGTCCCTTGCACGTACATTCAAGGCACCACAGAGTCCCGTAGCAGGGTATCATGTGATGGCCCGTATCACTTGATATTTTCCCCGGTGGGGAAATAACTCCAAGTCCAAGAGCTAGCTAGCGTGCACATGTGCATCCGCGTAGATAGCTCGGCTCCAGTGCTGTCCCCGCGGCGGAGGCAGTGGCATGCATGCATGCATGCACCTTCCCCGCTTCTACCTCCGGCGCCACCACCGCAGTCCGCAGAGGAAAGTCCTGCGCCACCGGTCCGTTCGTTGGGCCGGGTGCAGAGAACCGCCGATCCCACACCTCCACCCGGCGCACGCACGTTGCACGTGTATGTGCGCGCGCCCGTGTCCGTCGCGCCGAGCTCGCATGTGCCAGCAGCCCAAGCATGCGGTTGCGTCCCGCTCTTCTCTTCTCTTCTCTTCGTCCTCCGCCCGCCTTTCCGCCGAGAAGGCTCGCGGTCACGTCTCGCCGACGAAACGTGCGCTGCGCTGGCATGGAAGAACACGTCAGGGCCTCGTCGCGTTGCGTACATGGCGGTCCAGAGCCAACCCACGGCCGCCACGGCGTCGCCGCATCCTGCGTGCACCCGCACCCGTGTATGCCCATATACAGTGGACCGAAAGCAACCGGCACAACAAACGCAGAGTATATATCACTGTTGTGCCGCGCCGTACTGCCGTCGGGTTACCGATGGTCGAAGAAACAGGTCGATCGCCGGTTAAGAACATGTGGGCCGGGAAGGATCAGTGGGTCAAAACCGCGATAGATAGGGTCGGTCGCTGATCGATCGATCTTAACCAGTGGCGCCTTCCTAGAAAGGTGGGGGACAGAAACGTTGCTCCCTTCCGAGGAAGGACGGGGAGCTGTGGAAAAGACGTCCCGAAGGGGAAGCCTATGGCTCACGGAAGAGCGGGGCAGGACCGCACAAAGATAACGAAACACCGTATGGAAACGTCTGCCGGTGGACCCACATCGATGGATCAGTCCACGGCGGAAATATGGACCGGTGTTTCTTACGTCCTCGTGCCCGCACCCATCAATAATTACTCACATGGCCTTGTTTCAGTTTTTTTTTTAGAGAAAAGTTTCAGTTTTTTTCCTTTTATATTGTGAAGGCCAGCCTTGTTTGGACCTTCATGCTGACATGTATATCTTTTTTTTGAGTTGGAATTGTTGTAATCCTATATATGTTAGAGAGTGACCCACTATCTTATTTACCTGAACATGCAAGTATGTCATCTTACCATACAACCATGAATGAGATATGACTCAACTTAACATGCAACCATGCATGTTCAAAGACCGACCACAATATTCAACAACGCACGAAAAATAGTTTTACATTCAGTGGTATATTCAATAAATATTTTACAACTATACATAATACATTATAATAAGTCATATATATTTTTAATTTGCTTCTTATGTCATCAACACAAATTTTCATCGACCAATTCCCGTACCAGCGTGCGGGGTATCCTCTAGTTTGTTAAAAAGTCACTACAACTTTTCCGAGGCCACCACTGTACTAACACGCGCTGGAGGCACATGGAAACTGTTTTACAAAGCTTATTCATATCATCTTCCCTAGCCAAGCTATGAGCGACTTTATTCGCCATGTGTCGCACCCAGCTAACCTTGCACTCCTCAAAACCCCACAGAAGTCCTCTATCTCTGGCTCCATCCGTACACTTTTTGTTGTCCCGCTCTTCCTCATTCTTCCTTTTCCTTGACACGTTTTCCCTCCTCAACTCTTGCACATCTTTCCGGGGCTTAAGATCCAGTGACTTCTCCCGGCAAAGTCACAATGTAACTTACCCTTTTATATACACCGTCAAAATTAGATCGACAACACATAATGAATGTGAACCTAGAATAGGAGGACTTGACATGACACCCACTTTGATAAAACTAACATATATTTTTTTACGAAACTTGTGGATGTACACCGCCATATGAGATTTGAACCGATATATTTTGTACATACATATCGATTTGTCTTTGTTTTTTTTTTTGAGAAATTGGCGGGAGCACTGCCTTTTCATTACGTCTAAAGATAGGGTTTACCCACAAAGAGAACTAGTTTTCCTGGGAACACGTCAAAACCCCAAAGACAGGTTTTCTTTTATGACCATTAATATAAATGGGGCTCTGATGGAAAGAGTGGCAAAAGTGACACAACAAACGCAAGGCTAGAAGCAAGATAGGTACTCACGGAAAATGTATGAAATCCAAAAGGGAAACATCGAGAATGGTTGAAGTTGTGCTCTTTTAGCCTCTCTGCTTTTGCATTTTTCTTCTATGAACTATAAATGGCATAGATTCTCCGTTTCAAAAAAAATGGCATAGATTTGGTTAAAGGTCATAGGTTCACATTCAATCCGATAAATGTACGTCGACATATCATTTTCACACTTTTTTAGAGAAACATTAAATGTTACTCTCTTTAAAGTCAACATCCTAGACTCTTACTAAGGATCCAATATAGTCGGGGAAGTGTTTTATGAATTAGCACACAAAAATCCAAGGTCTTGCATCTTGATTGGTTAACTTAGAATCAAATAAATACATGTCGTTTAAACAATCACTAGCATTTGTTTATTGTTAAACAAATGGATTTTTATCATTTATGCCATTAGAGAAACCTCATATTACACATTAATTTCTCTATAAGAGCAAGTTGTTTCTGGTGACTTAAATACGAGATCGTACGACACTCATCTCCAAAGTCACGGTGATCAGTGCACTAAAGTTGGGCATAATTAAATAATAAAAATCTAGTGAATTTACCATTAACTAGAGATGATTTTGCGTTGACCCACAAAATATGTAAAGTATCATGTTCGTCGTCGGTCTGTCTGAACTCTACCAATCAAACTTTGAGAAACTTTTGGATGTTTCAGCGACATTGTGTAAGTGCATCTAGTGCCATCCCTAGTTGGTTTTGGAGTATTGGCGACAAAGTTGGTTGAGGGACTAATGCGTTTGTGAGAATTGCAGGATAACGCAGGTAGTGTCCCTCATTGATTCGGTTTACCTACCGGAGATGACCCCTAAAAATGTATGAAGACATTGACGACAATGGTGGTATGAGAAGATATTCATATTGAAGACTATGACATGAGAAGACATTACGTGAAGACTATGGAGCACGAAGACTGTGTGGTTTCGTTGTTTCCTTTTCTTCTTTGTTGAGTCATAGGAACCACCGTACTGTTAAGTGGGGTCCAAGTGAACTAAGTCAGAGTGACTGAAGTGATGCTCAACCCAAATCCTATGTCTTCGAGCGAAGACAATGAAAGCAAATCTTATCCAGAGTTGGATGAGTCAGTTTTGCTTGTAACCCAAGTAAAGTTGTCGTGTGTGTTTGAAATCTGACCGTTGGAACACGTGCCAGTTCCTTAGTGACCTAGGGTCATTTCGGACAAATCAGGTCGGGTTGCCTAGTGGCTATAAATAGCCCACCCCCTACACCATAAATTGGTGGCTGCTCAGAGTTAATATACGGCTTTTGTCGTTTGAGAGCAACCCACCTCGAAGCATTTGAGAGAGAAATCCTTGCGAGGACAAAGCCCAAACACCCAGAGCCAAAGAGTGTTAGGCATCACTGAAGTCTTTCTGTCTGTGTGACCTGAAGACTTATTACACTTGAGGACTGTGTATCCTCCAGCCGGTTAGGCGTCGCGTTCTGAGCATCCAAGAGTCATTGTGGATTGCCGGGTGAACAAAGTCTGTGAAGGTTTGGAAGTCTACCTTGAAGACTTACCAGGGTGATTGGGCGAGGACTAAGTGTCCTTAGCTCAAGGGGAATAAGGTGAAGACACGGTCTTCTGAGTTGAATCTTAGCCTCCCTAACCAGACGTACAGTTGTCACAACAACTGGAACTGGTCCAACAAATCATGTGTCTTCAACAAGCAACTGGTTCTATCTCTTCCCTCCTTTACTTTGAGTTTGTCTTCGTGAAGTCATCGCTTATCGTCTTATCTGATTGACTTCATTGCTTGACTACTATTGTTGATTGGCTTCATACTATCTTCCATCCTGATCCTACTACCTAGCTGCTATTAATCTTTGAACGTTAATGCTATTGCATACTTGATTATGGCTTGCTTGTTGTAGTTTATCTTCCGCTGCATATCAATTAGATTGTTTCTATTGTTTGTCTTCGAAACTTCCATGTTTTGAAGACTTTCCTAAAAATCGCCTATTCACCCCCCTCTCTAGTCGATAACTAGCACTTTCAATTGGTATCAGAGGAAGGTACTCCCTTGTTCTGTGTGATTCGGTTTAACCACCTGGAGTTTAGCTATGTCGACTGCAGGGATAATCAAAGTCTCCGCTGCTTGCCCCGTGTTCGATGGAACAGAATATCCCTACTAGAAGAATAAGATGCGCATGCATCTTGAAGCCATTGATGTCGACCTCTGGTTTGTCGTCAAGAATGGCGTTCCCAAAACTGGTGAATGTGTCACCCCTACTGATGTCAAGAAGTTCATTCAACTGAACTCGACTGCAAAGAACATCATCTGTGGTCATTTGACCAAAGGACAGTATGGCCGTGTGAGTGCTCTAGAAACGTCAAAGCTAGTCTGGGACTGGCTGTCCAAGGTCAATGAAGGCGTCTCTACACAAAGAGACCAGAGGATCAGTGTTCTTCGCAATCTCTTCAATCACTTCAAGAGAAACGACAATGAAAATGTCCAGCTCACGTTTGATCGCCTCACTGACATCACAAATGAGCTTCAGGCTCTCGGCGCCACTGAGATCACCAAGCATGAAATTGTGAAGACGCTGCTGAGATCACTTGACACCTCCTTTGACACTCTTGCCCTCATGATACAAGAACGTCCTGACTTCAAGACACTCGATCCGTCTGATACACTTGAGAGGCTCAACACACATGAGTTCCAACTTTCTGAGAAAAGAGATATCTATGGCCCCAACTATGTCCGAACTCGTGCTTTGAAGGCAAAAGTTGTTTCCTCATCTGAAGAAGAAGAATCTGACTGCGGTTCCGACGATCCTGAAGACATTGGAAGGGAGCTTGCTATGCTTGTGAAGAAGTTCCAGAAATTCACCAAGAAGGACTTCAGAAAGTCTTCACGATCCAGTTCAAGAAATGATGAAGCTTCCACTCAAGACAACAAGAAGAGAACATGTCACAAGTGTAAGAAGCCTGGGCACTACATCTCTGAGTGTCCTCAGTGGGACAATGAAAAGAAGAAGAAGAAGAGCAAGGAATATGACTCCGATGACAAGAAGAAGAAGAAATCTTTGAAGTCTTCTTCCAAGTCCTCATCAAGGTCTTCATCTCACAAGAAGAGCTCATCTGGCAAGGCTCGTGCTTTTGTTGGCAAGGAAATGGATTCAGAGGAGGAGTCTGCGTCTGAGGAGGCAGAGGTGGAATCTGAAGCTGAGTCCGACTCTGGCGTTGCAAGTCTGGCTCTGGCCACAGCCTACGTCGCAAAGTCCATCTTCAACACTGAAGACAATGACTCCCACACCAACGCTGATGATGACAAGGACGATCTTGCTCTCACCTACTGCTTCATGGCATGTGGTGCCAAGGTAAAATCGCGCGGTGCTTACTTTCAAACATCAAGTGAAGATGACTCTGATTGTGAATCTAAACCCAGCTACAAAACACTTGCTAAAATTGCTACTGAACAACAAAGGGCTATGGAACATACTCAAAAACTATTAGACAAAAGCGATGACCTGTTGGACGCGGAAATGACACGTTCACAGTCCTTAGTTGAAGACATAAAAAATCTTCATGCTAAGTATCAAGAACTTGAAAGTCTTCATGAGACGCTCTCAACCACTTATGAAAAGCTCTCCTATGATTATCTTCAAAGGAAGCAAGAGCTTGAGAAACTGAAAGTGTCTCATGAAGACCTTCAAAAAGAGAATGAGTCATTTCGCGCTCAACAGATCAGTCCCGCTCAGGACGAATTTGAACCACCATGCTTAAAATGCATTGAGCGTGATAATGCTACCTCTATTGCTGAATGTTCCACTGCTGCTACTGTTGCTCTGTCTTCAACTACTGATGTGGTAACTAACCCCTCTTCTGAGGATACCACTACTATTTCTGATGAAAATGCTAGGTTGAAGACATTGCTTGAAACAGGGATGTATAAAAGTCTGAAAGGGCATCAGACACTTTGTGATGTCCTCAAAAAGCAGATTCTGAACCGAAACCCTAGGAAAGAGGGTGTTGGGTTCGAGAGGAAAATGAATGCTGATGGTTCCTACTGGAAGCCTGAGCAGTATCCCAAAACCACATGGGTTGCTGCAAAGGAACCTTTAGTGGATCCATCTACTTTATCTGGATTTACCTGTGCTAATCCTATTATCATTGATGAATCCTTTGATGCAAACTATAAACTATTCAAAAATCAGAATGGTGAAGTGTTTGCCAGGTATATTGGTACTAACTGCAGGAATGGACCTCCTATGAAGAAGATCTGGGTTCCCAAAAGCTGCCTTGAGAATCTTCCAGTGAATGTCATCATGACACCACTAGGGAAGAAGACAAACCCCAGACCAAAGGCATCATATGGTCCAACAGCTACTTACGAACACATGACTCACTTGAGTCACCCTAACGCCAATGTTTTGCAGGGAAATCATACTCAGACTCATGAATATGAGCATGTGTCTTCAAACCGCTATGTTCATAGAACTAAGAACTTTTCTGCTTATTCACATGAGTATCATTCATCTTCTGTAAGGCTATTTGCTAGGGCTTCAAAGCCGAAATTCTCAGATGCTGCACTTAGACTCATTGCTTCTAAGCCACCCCTGAAAATGTGGATGGTGAAGAAGAATTAACTCTTTTTTGCAGAATGTGGTCTCCAGCCAGCAATCAATGGCATCCAATATAATTGCTGGGGACCTAAAACATAAAGGGACGCATGATAAAATGACTTACTATGTATTCCACATATGAATCACTTACCTGTCATACTGTTTGCTAACTTTCATCTATGCTGTGATAATCCATGTATGCAACAACTGCTTATGCTTCACAACATACCTTGTGAAGCCTATCCTCCTAACTGCACTGTAGGGCATGTCACCAAAAGCTTCAGAATGGATTATTGACAGCGAATGCACTAATCATATGACTGGTGATCAAAGTCTTCTCATGGACTCAACCTTACGTCCATCCGACAAGAGTTAAATCACATTTGCTGACACTGGTAAAGGCAAAGTATTGGGTCTAGGTAGAGTTGCAATCTCAAAGGATCAACACATGGATAAAGTGATGCTTGTTGAATCCCTTGGATTCAACTTAATGTCTGTCTCAATGCTTTGTGACTTAAATATGATTGTGATATTTGGAAAATATCGTTGCCTTGTACTAATGGAATCTGACAAATCTCTAGTCTTTGAAGGGTATAGGAAAGGTGATCTATACATGGTAGATTTCTCAGCAGGTCCAAAACTTGCCATATGTCTTCTTGCTAAAGCTTCAGAATGCTGGCTCTGGCATCAAAGGCTGGGGCACGCTGGTATGAGGAACTTGCACACTCTCGTCAAAAAGAAGCATGTCATAGGCATCGAAGGTGTCAAGTTCAAGATAGATCATCTGTGTGGTGCCTGCGAAGCTGGAAAGATGACAAGGGCCAAGCATCCTTCGAAGACAATTATGACAACATCTCAACCCTTCGAGCTGCTACACATGGACTTATTTGGACCTACCCACTACTCCACCCTCACAACAACGGCGTGTCTCTATGGCTTCGTCATTGTTAATGACTACTCAAGATACACATGGGTGCACATAATTCTCTACAAGGCTGAAGTACAAGATGTCTTCAGACGATTCGCCAATCGAGCAACGAACAACTATGGCGTCAAGATCAAGCATATCAAAAGTGATAACAGCACTGAATTCAAGAACACCGGCCTTGATCTTTATCTGGATACAATGGGAATCACTCATGAATTTTCTGCTCCATACACACCTCAGCAAAATGGCATTGTAGAGCGCAAGAACAGAACCCTCATCGAGATGGCTCGAACAATGCTTGACGAGTACAAGACACCAAGAAAGTTCTGGCCTGAAGCCATTGATACAACTTGTCACATTATAAACCATGTCTACATCCATAAGCTTCTGGGCAAAACATCCTATGAGCTCCTCATTGGCAAGAAGCCAAATGTCAGCTACTTCAGAGTCTTTGGTGCTAGATGTTGGATCAAGGATCCCCATCACAAGTCAAAATTTGAACCCAAAGCTCACGAAGGCTTCATGCTTGGCTATGGAAAGGATTCGCACTCTTACAGAGTCTTCAACCTCTTCCACTACAAAATCGTTGAAACAGTGGATGTGCGATTTGATGAAACCAATGGTTCACAAAGAGAAATTCTGCCAAGTACACTTGATGAAGCTCCTTCCTGTGAATCTATCAAGTTGATGGGAACTGGTGAGATCATGCCCTTTGAAGCACAGCCTGCAGAGGAACTTATCATTTCTGCACCAAACCAACCTGAAGACAATGCTCAGACCGAAGACAATACTTCCAATGATGACAATGATCAGCATGAGCAAGGTCTTCGTCCAGTTGATCCTCGTGTTGCAAATGAAGTACAAATTGAGAAGATAATTGACAGCATCAATGCGCCTGGTCCGCTTACTCGCTCAAGAGCAACACAGTTAGCAAACTTCTGTGGGAACTTTTCATTTGTGTCAATATCAGAACCCAAGAAAGTTGCTGAAGCTTTTATGGAACCTGAATGGATTCAAGCCATGCAAGAAGAACTTCAATAGTTCAAGCTGAATAATGTTTGGGAACTTGTCAAGCGACCTGACCCTCGCAAGCATAACATTATAGGAACAAAATGGATATATCGAAACAAGCAAGATGAGCATGGTCAAGTCTTCAGAAACAAAGCACGTCTTGTGGCTCAAGGATATACTCAAGTTGAAGGAATTGACTTCGATGAAACATTTGCTCCTGTTGCTAGGCTTGAAGCCATTCGCATACTGCTAGCCTATGCAAATCATCACAACATCTTGCTATATCAAATGGATGTAAAGAGTGCATTTCTCAATGGCAAGATTGAAGAAGAAGTATATGTTGCACAACCACCTGGCTTTGAAGATCCAAAACATCCTGATATGGTGTACAAACTCAACAAAGCACTGTATGGCCTCAAACAAGCTCCTCGCGCTTGGTATGATACAATCAAAGACTTCCTGAAAAGTAAAGGCTTCAAACCGGGATCCCTCAATCCCACACTCTTCACGAAGACATATGATGGTGAACTGTTTGTGTGCCAAATATATGTTGATGACATAATCTTCGGCTGCACCAACCAGAAGTACAGTGATGAGTTTGGATTTATGATGCAATAGCAATTTCAGATGTCCATGATGGGTGAGCTGAAGTTCTTCCTTGGTCTTCAAATCCGTCAACAAAGAAATGGCATCTTCATATCTCAAGAAAAATATCTCAAAGATTGCCTGAAGAAGTTCGGCATGCAAGATTGCAAAGGTTACACGACGCCAATGCCAGCCAAACATCATCTTGGTCCCGACGACAATGGTAAAGAGTTCGATCAAAAGGTATACCGCTCCATGATTGGTTCTTTACTTTACCTATGTGCATCTAGGCCAGATATTATGCTTAGTGAGGGAGTTCCGGACTAGGGGGTGTCCGGATAGCCGAACTATCATTATCGGCCGGACTCCAAGACTATGAAGATACAAGATTGAAGACTTCGTCCCGTGTCCGGATGGGACTTTCCTTGGCGTGGAAGGCAAGCTTGGCGATACGGATATGTAGATCTCCTACCTTTGTAACCGACTCTGTGTAACCCTAGCCCTCTCCGGTGTCTATATAAACCGGATGGCCTTAGTCCATAGGACGAACAACAATCATACCATAGGCTAGCTTCTAGGGTTTAGCCTCCTTGATCTCGTGGTAGATCTACTCTTGTAACCCACATCATCAATATTAATCAAGCAGGACGTAGGGTTTTACCTCCATCAAGAGGGCCCGAACCTAGGTAAAAACATCGTGTCCCTCGTCTCCTGTTACCATCCGCCTAGACGCACAGTTCGGGACCCCCTACCCGAGATCCGCCGGTTTTGACACCGACATTGGTGCTTTCATTGAGAGTTCCTCTCTGTCGTCACCGATAGGCTCGATGGCTTCTTCAATCATCATCAACGACGCAGTCCAGGGTGAGACCTTCCTCCCCGGACAAATCTTTGTATTCGGCGGCTTTGCACTGCGGGCCAATTCGCTTGGCCAATTGGAGCAGATCGAAGGCTACGCCCCTGGCTGTCAGGTCAGGTTTGGAAGTTTGAACTTCACGGCTGACATCCGCGGGGACTTGATCCTCGATGGGTTCGAGCCACAGCCGAGCGTGCCGCACTGTCGCGACGAGCATGATTTAGCTCTGCGGCCGAACAGTACCTTGGAGGCCGCACTCAAAATCGCTGCGGTCTTCAATTCGGAGCCAGCTCCGCAGATTGAGGATGGATGCCTAGACACCGCCTCGGGGGCTGCAACCTCTACGGCGATAGAGCCGAACACTGACTTTGTCCCTCATAAAGCTCGTGACTCCGAGGTGCCGGACTCCTCGCCGGACTCCGAACCTCCCGCACCCGCCCAGATCGAATCCGATTGGGCGCCGATCATGGAGTTCACCGCAGCGGACGTCTTTCAACACTCACCTTTCGGCGACATCTTGAGTTCGCTAAAATATCTCTCGTTATCAGGACGTACTGCGGTCAGGACGGTTGGGATGCGGACGACAAAGAAATTCAAAGCCCACCCACCACCCACTTGGTAGCCGCTGTCGATGATTTAACCGACATGCTAGACTACGACTCCAAGGACATCGACGGTATGGACGACGATGCCGGAGACGACCAAGAACCAGCGCCCACTGGGTACTGGACAGCCACCTCATCGTATGACATATACATGGTGGATATCCCAAAAGATGGGAATGGCGAAGGAACAGAGGAGGATGACCCCTCCAAAAAGCAGCCCAAGCGCCGGCGTCAGCGGCGCCGCTCTAAATCCCGCCACAGCAAGAATGAAGACTCCGGCACCGGAGACAATAATACACCGGACAGTGCCGAAGACAACCCGCTCCAGCAAGATGCAGCGCAGGAGGACGGAGACGCCAGGCCTCATGAGAGAGCGGCCGAAGAAGAGGTAGAGGACTACATGCCTCCCTCCGGAGACGAGGCAAGCCTCGACGACGACGAATTCGTCATGCCTGAGGATCCCGTCGAACAAGAGCGCTTTAAACGCAGGCTTATGGCCATGGCGAACAACCTCAAGAAAAAGCAGCAACAGCTTAGAGCTGATCAGGATCTGCTAGCCGACAGATGGACTGAAGTCCTCGCGGCCGAAGAGCATGAGCTCGAACGCCCCTCCAAAAGCTACCTTAAATGCAAGCTGCTCCCCCGATTAGAGGAGGAGGCTTAGGAACCCGGATCACCAGGAGACAATACGGCTGACCGACCACCCCGTGGTCGCGACAAAGTGGCCTCTAGGCCCTTCACCAGACCCGTACCCCGGCATCGCTCGAAAAGCACACGGCCACAGGGGGACACTCCGGACTTGAGAGATATATTGGAGGATAAGGCAAGACAATCAAGATCGATCTATGGATCGCGTGGGCGTCCCATGATACGTGACGACAATCGTCGCGCCGGACACAGTAAGACCGGCCGGGCCAAACAAAATAGACCAAGCTCCCTTGAGCTCCGTCATGATATCGCCCAGTACAGAGGCACCGCACACCCACTATGCTTCACAGATGAAGTAATGGATCATCAAATCCCCGAAGGGTTTAAACCCGTCAATATTGAATCATACGATGGCACAACAGACCCCGCGGTTTGGATTGAAGACTATCTCCTTCACATCCACATGGCCCGCGGTGACGATCTTCACGCCATCAAATACCTCCCCCTCAAGCTTAAAGGACCAGCCCGGCATTGGCTCAACAGCTTGCCAGCAGAGTCAATTGGGAGTTGGGAGGACCTGGAAGCCGCATTCCTCGATAACTTCCAGGGCACTTATGTGCGACCACCAGACGCTGATGACCTAAGCCACATAATTCAGCAGCCAGACGAATCGGCCAGGCAATTCTGGACACGGTTCTTAACCAAGAAAAACCAAATCGTCGACTATCCGGATGCGGAGGCCCTCGCGGCCTTCAAGCATAACATCCGTGACGAGTGGCTTGCCCGGCACCTGGGACAGGAAAAGCCGAAATCCATGGCAGCCCTCACATCACTCATGACCCGCTTCTGCGCGGGTGAAGACAGCTGGCTAGCACGCAGCAATAACCTCAGCAAAAATTCTGGCAGTCCGGACTTCAAGGACCGAAATGGCAGGCCGCGTCGCAACAAAAACAAACGCCGCATTAACGGCGATCATACTGAGGATACGGCAGTCAATGCCGGATTCAGAGACTCTAAACCCGGTCAGCGGAAAAAGCCATTCAAAAGAACTACTCCGGGTCCGTCCAATTTGGACCGAATACTCGACCGCTTGTGCCAGATACACGGCACCCCCGAAAAGCCAGCTAATCACACCAACAGGGACTGTTGGGTATTCAAGCAGGCAGGCAAGTTAATTGCCGAAAACAATGACAAGGGGCTACATAGCGATGACGAGGATGAGACCCAACTGCCGAACAATAGAGGACAGAAGGGTTTCCCCCCACAGGTGCGGACGGTGAACATGATATACGCAACGCACATACCCAAAAGGGAGCGGAAGCGTGCACTCAGGGACGTCTACGCGATGGAGCCAGTTGCCCCTAAGTTCAATCCATGGTCCTCCTGCCCGATCACTTTTTACCGAAGGGACCACCCCACTAGCATCCGCCACGGTGGATTCGCCGCACTAGTCTTAGACCCAATCGTCGATGGATTTCACCTAACCAGAGTCCTGATGGACGGCGGCAGCAGCCTGAACCTGCTTTACCAGGATACAGTGCGCAAAATGGGCATAGACCCCTCAAGGATTAAACCTACCAAAACGACCTTTAAAGCCGTCATACCAGGTGTAGAAGCCAATTGTACAGGCTCAATTACACTGGAAGTGGTCTTCGGATCCCCGAATAACTTCCGAAGCGAGGAGTTAATCTTCGACATAGTCCCGTTCCGCAGCGGCTATCATGCCTTGCTCGGACGTACTGCGTTTGCAAAGTTCAACGCGGTGCCGCACTACGCATACCTCAAGCTCAAGATGCCAGGCCCTCGAGGAGTCATCACGGTCAACAGAAACACTGAACGTTCTCTCCGCACGGAGGAACATACAGCGGCTCTCGCGGCAGAAGTGCAATGCAGCCTCTTAAGGCAATTCTCGAGTCCGGCCTTTAAGCGGCCGGACACAGCTAAGCGTGCCCGGAGTAACTTACAACAAGACCACCTGGCATGTTCCGAGCACGCGTAGCAGTGCGGCCCCAACCCCAGCTCTGGCGAAACATTAAAGCAGGTCCTTCGCGTACACCATTACGCTCTGAAGATACCATGGGCATGGGGAGAGGGGCACGACCACGATAAACCCAGACTGCGGCTCAACCGCACCAGGGGCTCTCAAGTGTGTCGTTCTTTTTTCTTTTATTTTTTACCTTTTATTTTTTTACACACAGGACTCCGTTTGTCAGAGGCCCTGTCCGGCAGCAGATCTGCCGAACTCACGATGCAACAGCCAGGGAAGGATAATGGCTACAACGAATATATAGGTGGTCTCCGTTATGAGCATTTTTATACACCCATCTGCAGCCTACCCCTGGAGGGGGACATGTTTAACAGTCCCATACCTTGCTTATCGCACTATTTGTATCGTTCTGCATTCGTAGCAGCACTTATTGAATAAAACAATGCAACACCTTTTTGCTTATAATTGCATTTCCTTTTCATACATATGTTCATTCACGGCATGTCGCATCCGTACACTTTGGTACGGCTAATACACACCAGGGGCTTATGTTCCCCACGTCATGGTGTGATGAGTCCGAACACTTTCACAAGTGCGGCACCCCGAACTTATAGCACTATATGCATCGGCTCCGAATCATGTCTTGGGTCAATAGTTGGGTTTGCCCGGATCCCATGTTTTGGTACCTTACGTTCCGTTATATCGGCTAAGGTAGCACTGGGAGAACCACTGCGATTACGCCCCAGTTGAGCTGGGTTAACGCCTCAGTGGAGAAAGCTAAAACTGACCTAATGAGGCGAGAGCCGGTCGCTGTTCGAGAGGTTTTTTGCGAGTCCTTAAAGACTTATGCCGCTTCGAGCGAGGAGCCGGATACTGTCCGGCCAAGGCGTGGATAGCGCCTCAAATTCGGCCTTCTAAAGACTAGGGGCTTCGCCGAAATTTAAAATTATAGAATTATATGGCTAAGTGAGACTGTTCAAGCATTATAAGTCCGCTTGCCTTGTTCGCTGTGTCGAGCACCTCCCTAGATGGACCCAAAAATGGGAAAAAGAGCGCTCGAGTTTATTCCGAACACCCCAGCACTCGTGGCATGGGGGCTGAAGCCGACGACTTGCCATCTCTCAGATTTGATAAATAGCCGCACAGAAGGTAATATTTTAAATTAACAAACGTTGTTTAGCGCATATGAACCAAGTTTTCAGCGCACATGATAACAAAATGCGAGTCTACTCAAATATTACATCTTTGGAGCACTCACCCGCAATAGTGCGGGCACCCTTCAGCACACTCTTATAATACATCTCGGGCGTGCGATGCTCCTTGCCCTCTGGTGGGGGGTCTGTCACAAGCTTCTGGGCATCCATCTTACCCCGGTGCACCTTTGCGCGGGCAAGGGCCCGACGGGCACCCTCAATACAGGCGGAGTGCTTAATAACTTCAACCCACGGGCACGCATCCACTAGCCGCCGCACCAGGCCGAAGTAGCTCCCAGGCATAGCCTTCCTAGGCCACAGCTGAACTATGAGGCCCTTCATGGCCTGTTCGGCCACCTTGTGGAGCTCGACCAGCTGCTTCAGCTGGTCGCTAAGGGGCACCGGATGTCCGGCCTCAACATACTGAGACCAGAAGACCTTCTCCGTCGAGCTCCCCTCCTCGGCCCGGTAGAATGCGGCAACATCGGATACGCTGCGAGGAAGATCTGCGAACGCTCCTGGAGAGCTCCGAATTCGGGTAAGCGACAGGTAATTAACACTCACATGCTTACTTTGCATGAAAAATGCCTTACCCGCTGCTATTTTCTTTACCGCCTCGACCTCCTGGAGGGCCTTGTAGGCTTCGGCCTTAGCGGCTTTGGCACTCTCAAGAGCCGTTGCAAGCTCAGACTCTCGAGTCTTCGAGTCACGCTCCAGGCTCTCATGTTTTTTCATGAGATCCTGGAGCTCTTGCTGTACCTCCGCCACCCGCGCCTCCTGTTTCTCTCGCTCGGTGCGCTCCGCAGCCGCATTGTGTTCGGCCGCGGCCACCGCCTCTTTCAGGGTTGCCACCTTGTTAGTGGCCCCTGCAATACCCAAGTTATCCTTGTCATTTTTCTTGCAACCAAATCCTTTTCTATAAGGTACAATTTTCATAAGGTATTACTCACCTTCTTTTTCCTCGAGCTGCTTCTTGGCACGGTCGAGCTCGTTCTCGGACCGCTCGAGGTTTTCCTTCATAGTATTGACCTCCGCAGTCAGTGCGGCGGAGGTCAGCAGCACAGCCTGCAATCCCATATTGACATATTTTCATGACTCCTGCATTTATCTTTCTAAAGATCCTCAGTCCGGCTTTTCTTTCCGAACACCGAATCGAGCATCAGGGGCTACTATCTGTGCGGTACCATTTTACATATATTGAAATTCTTACCTCAAAGCCTGTTAGAAGGCTGCTGCAGGCTTCGGTCAGCCCGCTCTTGGCGAGCTGCACCTTCTGAATCACCTCACTCATAACAGTGCGGTGTTCCTCTTTGATGGAGGCACCATTGAGCGCCTCCAGCAAATTATCCGGCACCTCCGGTTGGACGGAGGCAGCCGGCGTCACGGTCTTGCCCTTCTTGCGAAGGGGTCGCCCGCCGGACTCCGGAGCCACTATGGGTTCCGGGGCCGAGTCCGGTGCAAAGTCCGGGAGGTTGTCCTGCGACACCTCCGGGGCCCTCTCCTCCTGGTAGGTCCCTTCCTGGGATCCCACCTCGGCATCGTCCGCGTCACGGGGGGTGGAGGCAGTCGGAAGAGAATCCATATCCGACGCCCTTAAGGACCCGCTCGACGAAGTGGGAAGATCATCCTTGGGCGGACTGCAGGGTTGTATGCGGCATTAGAAAGACATTATGTGGCGAAAAGAAAAAACCTTGAAGTTATTCGGGAGTCCGGATACTTACGATCTCGCCAGGGGCTTGGCCCTTGGAGGCCAGTCCTCGTCGTCACTGGCGTTGGCGGAGCATTCTGGGAGAAGAGTTTTTCCCCTCTTGGACCCTTCGGCCTCCCTTGTTGGGGAGGCCTTCCTTTTCTTCCCTCCCCCCGCTGGGGGAGAGGCTTTCTTCTTCTCCTCCTCGCCTTGGTGGGAGGAGTCGGCCTCGGATTCATCATCTGATAGCACCTGAAAACGGGAACTCTTCCGAGTCCCCGTGGCCTTCTTCTTGGCCTTCTTCTTCGGCACCACGTGGGGTGCCGGAGCCAGCAGCCCCGTTAGACGGGCGTCAGCTGGGTCCTCTGGCAATGGGGCCGGACAGATAGCCTGTGCGGCCTTCTTCAGCCAGTCCTGTCAAAGGAAAGGGAGTTTAGATCCCGCATAGAGTCAAACTATGGAAAACAAGCGTCCCTTAAAGGACAAAATAACTTACCTCATCAGCTGGACGCTCCAAGCTGAATCCGCGATCTTCGGTAGCGGATGCGGGAGCCTCGACGCCTTTGAACAGCACCTTCCAGACCTCTTCGTACGTAGTGTCGAAGAGTCCATTCAAAGTCTGGTGCTGCGCCGGATCGAACTCCCACATATTGAAGCCCCGTCTTTGGCACGGGAGAATCTGGCGGATGAGCATGACCTGGACTACATTGACAAGCTTGACCTTCTTGTCCACCAGCTTTTGGACGCAGGCTTGGAGTCCGATCAGCTCCCCCGAATCCCCCCAAATCCGGCCACTCTCTTTCCAGGAGGTGAGCCATGTGGGGATGCCACATCTGAATTCGGGGGACGCTGCCCATTCGGGGTCACGCAGCTCGGTGATGTAGAACCACCCCGATTGCCACCCCTTGATGGTTTCCACGAAAGTGCCTTCCAGCCATGTAACGTGGGACATCCTGCCCACCATGGCGCCTCCGCACTCCGCTTGGCTGCCCTTCACAACCTTCGGCTTGACACTGAAGGTCTTGAGCCACAAGCCAAAGTGGGGCTGGATGCAGAGGAAGGCCTCACACACGATGATAAACGCCGAGATGTTGAGGATGAAATTCGGGGCCAGATCATGGAAATCCAGGCCGTAGTAGAACATGAGCCCCCGGACGAAGGGATGAAGTGGGAAGCCCAGTCCGCGGAGGAAATGGGGAAGAAACACTACCCTCTCATGGGGCCTGGGGGTGGGGATGAGCTCTCCCTCGTCGGGGAGCCGATGCGCGATGTCGCTGGACAAGTATCCGGCGTCGCGCAGCTTCTGGATCTGCCCCTCCGTGACGGAGGAGGCCATCCACTTGCCTCCCGCTCCGGACATAGTTGGAGAAGGTTGAGGTGAGAAGTGCGGACTTGGGCGCTGGAGCTCGAGTTCGCAGAGATGGATAAGCCGAGGAGGAAGAAGGCGCAGGTGAAAAGGTTGGATCTTTATCCCCTTATATGGGCGGACAGAAACACGCGTCCCCACTGGCCTGGTAAAACTCCCTTATCTCCCAAGCGTCATAGTCAATGGCGCGGTTGGGTTACCCACGTCCGTATTGATGGGAATCCCGGAATAAGGGGAACATGATCTCCGCTTCGACAAGACGTGCCAAGGAAACCGCCTCGCTAAACGCGCTGAGGTGGAACAATAAAAACAATTCGGGTAAAGGCTTGGAAGTGGTGTGACGTCACGCCATAGAATACGTCAGCAGATTGATCTTGTGTAATATTATTCTCTCTACGGTGGTATGTGGAATTTATTTTTGCAGAGCCGGACACTATCCTGGTGTTCACAATCTTCTATAAATTATTCGTAGGAGGAACCCGCCTTGCAATGCCGAAGACAATATGCGCGCCGGACTCGTCGTCGTTGAAGCCTGGTTCAGGGGCTACTGAGGGAGTTCCGGACTAGGGGGTGTCCGGATAGCCGAACTATCATTATCGGCCAGACTCCAAGACTATGAAGATACGAGATTGAAGACTTTGTCCCGTGTCCGGATGGGACTTTCCTTGGCGTGGAAGGCAAGCTTGGCGATACAGATATGTAGATCTCCTACCTTTGTAACCGACTCTGTGTAACCCTAGCCCTCTCCAGTGTCTATATAAACCGGATGGCCTTAGTCCATAGGACGAACAACAATCATACCATAGGCTAGCTTCTAGGGTTTAGCCTCCTTGATCTCGTGGTAGATCTACTCTTGTAACCCACATCATCAATATTAATCAAGCAGGACGCAGGGTTTTACCTCCATCAAGAGGGCCCGAACCTGGGTAAAAACATCGTGTCCCTCGTCTCCTGTTACCATCCGCCTAGACGCACAGTTCGGGACCCCCTACCCGAGATCCGCCGGTTTTGACACCGACACTTAGTATTTGCATGTGTGCTCGATTCCAAGCGGCACCAAAGGAATCGCATCACTTAGCAGTGAAGCGAATTCTTAGATACTTGGCTTACACACCAACACTCGGATTATGGTATCCAAAGGGCTCAAGGTTTGATGTGGTTGGATTCTCGGATGCTGATTATGCTGGTGACAAGGTGGATCGCAAGTCAACATCAGGTACATGCCATTTTCTTGGTCGATCACTTGTCTGTTGGTCTTCAAAGAAGCAGAACTGTGTATCACTCTCAACTGCTAAATCTGAATACATTGCTGCTGGATCCTGTTGTGCTCAGCTTCTATGGATGAAGCAAACTCTCAAGGACTATGGCATAGATCTGAACCAAGTCCCTCTCTTCTGCGATAACGAAAGTGCCATCAAGATTGCCAACAATCCAGTCCAACACTCGAAGACAAAGCACATTGAAATACGTCATCACTTTCTCAGAGATCATGTTATGAAGAAAGATATAGATATCATGCACGTCAACACTGAAGAGCAACTGGCAGATATCTTCACAAAGCCCTTGGATGAGAAAAGGTTTTTCAAGTTACGGTGTGAGCTAAATATCTTGGAATCCTCTAATGTCCTGTGATCAGGCACACATCCTAACACTTATGCATGTTGATGACTTAGATGTGCAACACACAAAGTAATGTATATCTTCAATCAATGAAGATTTACACTCCGAGTGTGAATACATAAACATGGAATTTGACTTCGGAGCGCCACACTAATTGTGTGCCGTGTCTGGGTCTAATACTTCCTATACAGTGGGTAACGCCACCATCAAATTTCTCTGTTTGAAGTGTTTCACTCATGGCGTTATTTTGCAAAGATTTCGCATTTGGTTTGTCTTCAGTTTCAATTTATCTTCGTGGTTTTTCTGCGCTATAGTGATTTGATTGCACATATATATATATATATATATATATATATATATATATATATATATATATATACTAGCGTTCTGTCCTCTACAGCATTCACTTATAGCTATGTCTTCAAGTTGAATCTTTTTAACTAAGTGAATGTGATCGGACCCTAATCTCTCTATGCTTCCTATCTCAAACTCTATCTGTCCAAATCATATGCATTCTATTGAAACTGTCAAATGTCTTCTTTGCATCCTTGTCAGCAGAAGACACAGAGACAAAACATCAAGTCCTATTTAAATGAATCATCTAAACTGTCGATATCCGGAGAAGCCAGAACGAACATCCGACATACTTGGCGGGCGTGGGAACGTGGGACAATTCTAAATGTGTTGCATGCTTGCCACGTACCCCACGGATGTGAACAGACAGGGGCACCTGCGTAATTGTGCTGTGCTGCACACCTTATGTGTCCCCTGCGGTAAAGAAATCCTTCTTCCACCTCTCCACCTCCGTCAAAACCCTAGCGCCACCGCCAGCTCGCGACGACGCCGGCGACGAAGCGCTTAGCTGGCGCGACTTCTCCGACGCTGTCCTCACGCCGGCCGCGGACATCGTCCTCTCCGCCGTCGCCGTAGGTGTCCTCCGTCGCCAAGTTAGGGCACGGTGGACTGAACTGCTCGGTCTCCTATTCTTCCCATCTAGCAGTTCGTCGTGCGGTAATTATAACTCTATTTTTACCACCTTTTTGATCTTCATAGATTCATCCTACTTACCGAAAGTGGTTTCTGCCTACTCATGTTAGATCTATTCTATCTGCATCTCATAATGCCTAGTCTATTCACTTAGATTTCCTATCTAGTTTGATTCCTCACTTGTACTTATTCACGGATTGGTACAAATCTGGAACCAACTCACCACATATAAGTGAATGTCTTCGCATCATAAGGTCAATGTCTTCAAACTGATTTATCTTCGAAATCTTCTGAGAATGCATATGACCTCTTCCCCTTCCCTCGCATCTCTAATGATGTCACAGGTACATGTCCATGGGAGAATCCCTTGGTTCTCATAGTCTGCATTCGTTTGCAGAATACTTACAGCATCATATCAATTCTCCTGAAGCCAGTTCCTGCTTGACCAGCAAGCGTAAATCTCTGAAGCCTCTGAACGTATTGAAGCCATTCAGCTTGAAGTTCATGGCTGCAGAAAAATCAGCAAGGAAGGGTGGCAGACAACATCGTGGGGGAACTTCGAAGGATCTGCCTGAGGATCTGGCAGAAATGTATAAAACAGATCCTGAAGAAGATTACAATCAGCGCAAGACTCGAATCCAATGGATTCGACGCTATTGGGCTGAACAGTGGTACAAGTACAAGTTTGTCACCCAGGAGTACGCAGAGAAAAATGCTATCAAGAGCCCTTGGGGTGATATTCTCTATCGAGGCCTCCCCCCCAAGAACAAAGCTGAAGCCATTGCGCAAGAATTCTATCCTTGCATGGTCCATGGGCCACAGCCTGAAGAAGCCGACCCATCATCATTGCTCTGGTGTTGCGACGACAATCTCTTCAAGCGCAACTTCCAGTTTGCTATGTCTTCAGCAAAGGAAAACAAGAAGTCATGGGGATTAGACTTCAATCCTGGTCCCTCTGCTCCCCGTGAGGATGGGACACGTGAAGCTGAAGAGAATAGAATTGGCCCCTTTGCAAACCTTGATGGTCTCATCTCCTACGTCTTGGTTCATGGTGCCAGAATGGATCATTCCAACAATGATGTTGATTCTGATGAAGCCCCTGCTCCTACTCCAAGGCCAAAGAAGCCAAAGAAGGTTAAGGTTCCATCATCAGCCGCACCTCCAAAAGCTTCTCGTGTGAAGCCACTGGCCACTGCACCTCCTGAAGCCAGTGTGCAGTCTGAAGATCAATCCCGTATCTCCAAGAAGACGGAGAAGAAAAGACAACTTGTCATGCATACTGATCGAGCTCTGACTCCTGCTGCTATTCTGCGTGAAGAACCCATTGATCTATCAAGTGATGAAGATCTTGCTGATGATGCTCTTGAGCAGCTGATAAAGAGCAAGGAAGAAGCAGAAATCTTCAACAACCTGCCTCTCTTTGATGTGGCCATCATCCACAATTTCATTGATGAGTGGTTCGACACCCCAAACATCAGCTTTGAAGATTCACAGCTTCCAATTGGCCTCAGCGTCTCTTTCAATGGCGCCATTGCTTCTGAGCTGGCTCTCGCTCAGCGAATCGTTGAGCTCAAGAACAAGATTGATTATGAGAAGGCTCAATTCAAGAAGCATGTGGCCAAGCTAAGTGTTCAAGACGTCCGAAACTTCAAAGTCATGTTGCATGAGCTTAAAGAAGCTTTTCTGAAGAAGCGCCAAGAAGCTCAATGCTCTCGTGAGCGCATGAAGAGTTTGGCTGATAAGTGTGTGCTTGCCTACAATGAGGCTGAGAAGCGCAAGTCACTTGGCCGTCCTGGTATTGACCCCAGGATGGCAGCAAAGAAAAAGAAGAAGCTTCATGCTGATCAGCATGCGCCTTCAAGCCAAGAAGCTCCACGTATTATCTTCCCAAGTAGCATGACTGGCTCGAAGACAAAGGTCACTACAACCGCTTCAGAACAGAAGAAGATGAGGGTTGCAGAGGCAGAAGCCAGAAAGAGGAAGAATATCGAAGCCTCTGATGCTGCTCCCTCCAAGAAGAAGCACAAGACCAAGAAGAATTGGACTGCTCCCACAGAGCCCCTTTTTGTTGAACCCATCTCAGTGATTCATCCTGCATCTGCATCCCAAGAACTTCACATGACTGTTCATGAGCCTACTTCCACAGAGGCTCCTGAAGCTGAAGATATTCCAGCAGCTGAACCCACCGCTGCTGAAGACATTGGTCATCATGACAATGTTGAAGATGATGAAGTTCTTCCTCAGATCGAATACAATGTGGTATCATCGCCTGTTCGTACGAACAGCGAACTCATCAGCATTGGTCGTCCTCTGACGCCAATTGCACAGGATGATTCATGGGCTGATCGCCCGCAAGAACAAGACTCCCCCAACACTCCACAACAACAACAAGTCACAACATCTGTACAAGCTGAAGAGGATGAGGGCCTTCCCACTCCATCTCCAAAAGCGTCGCCAGTACTTCAAAGGCTTCGCAAAGGACCAAGGCCTCAAGCTCCTCTTCCGAGCGTTCTAGAAGGAGAAGTGCAACATCAACCTGTTGCACGTCAAGTGTTTTCAGAAGCCACTCCTGTTGTGAATGTCTCTGCGTCTGAAGCACCTGCTACTAAAGACAATCCAGCTACATCAGCCGATGAAGAACGTCAAGAAGAACGTGTCTCTACTCCCCCATTCCTGAATACATAGTTCATGAAGTGAACGTGTCAATGCCTGACCCTCCAGCTCCTCAAGTGGAGGTTGAAAATCCTGAAGCTTCCACAACCAACGCAAGTGAAGCCGATGACATTGTCATGGCTGAAGCTAATGTGGAGCTTGCAACAACCAGTGTGCCTGAAGCTAATGCGGCCACTGCACCTGAAGCTAGTGAGGCTACTGCTTCTGAAGCACCTGTTGTGCAGCCTGAAGCCTCAGTTGCTGCCACTGCTCCTGTTCCGCCACCAAGGCCCTATACAATTGAGTAGGCATATAACCACGGAGAGCTAACAACAGTCAGATGGCCCGTTCTGGTCCCTCCGCCTAATGTCTCTGGTCCTCAATTTGACTATCATGTTGAGCATAGGCCTCAAGTCCAGAAGCCCAAGCCAAGACTGCCAAGGTTTCCAGGTACTACAAACTCAGCAGGGTCCTTCAATGCTAATGGCTTCAAGAGCCACAACACATTCTTTGATAGCTCGAAGAACCCCTACACGAAGCCAAGAATTGCATCAGATCGGTTCTGGAGTCATCAGCAGCGAAGCTATTACTCCTGTGTTCTGTATGATCAAGGGCGCATCTTCCCTCATATGCGCCTCGACACTGAAGCCATGAGTGGACTCCCCTTCTTAGAAGAAGCACTTGACTGCTTTCGTGATGCTGGGTTGCTCAGTTTTGTCACAGATAAAGAACACTGGAATGAAGAACTATTGCTTCAATTCTATGCCACACTGCACATTCGCGGCTACAACAGAGATACGAAGACTTGGGTTCTCGAGTGGATGACCGGAAACGTTCATCATGAAGCCAAAGCTATGGATATCATCGAGCTTACAGGCCTGTCCACTCCCGGAGAACTCTATGAACCTGGCTGTCAACATCATCGCAATGCCTTGGAAAGCATCTTTCATAGGCCTGAACCCAATATGAGTCAGATGCTGAGCATGATGAAGCCTTTGCCCCGTGACGCTGAATATCCAACAGAGTTCTTTGTTGAAGACCTTGAGTATCTGCCACGCACCATATATCACATCATCAGGCGGACTCTATGGCCTAGCAAAGGACATTCATCAGCGGCAAAGCTTGAAGGAGCTATGAAGACTTTGGTCTTCTACATTTTCAATGGCATCAACTTCAATGCACAAGATTTCTTCATCAGACAAGTTTCTGCCTCCGGCTCTGGTCTCTTTGGTCTGAAGTTTTATGCTCCATGGGTCATGCGCCTCATAAAGCGACACTCTACTATCAACTATCAACCTTCTGCTCGCAATCATGTGATTTTTCTACCTGAGGTTGATATGTCAGTTGAAGCTATATATCCTGACCCTGCCAAGAAGCCTCTTTGTCTTCAGAATGCCGAGCACCAAAGCTTCACTCAACCCATTGAAGGTGTTCAAGCAGCTACACGAATCTATCCATTGGCTGGAAATACTCGTCTGCCTCATCGAGCACCTGCTGAAGCCACTGAAAGCACCATTGCCCAAAGGCCTCGGAAGCATTCTCGCGTTCTCAATGATCGAGAACTTCTTGTGGCCCTTCATCAGAAACAGGATAAACATCACTTTTGGCTCAAGAGATAGATGCAAAGCCTCTTGGTGGATGTCAATCGCATTCGCAACCTTGCCACCAAGAATGCCTTTGTTGCTCACGAAACTTGCCGGCGATCATGGAAGAGTTTGACCCTGCTTAGTGCTGAAGCAGATCTTCAAGACGATGGCTTCAATGAAAGATTTCAGTTTGACTCCACTCCTCCACGGAATGCTGTCTTACGAAGAGCTCCATCTCTTGAAGACTCTGAATATTCTTCCTCCGCGGCAACGGTAAATGCCAGAGTGATCAATGATGAAGATGATGCTACTTCACCAGCTCCTACTACTACTGCGCGCATCGACACTGCACCAAGTTCATCTGCACCGCCACCCAATGACAACAACCCTGCTGCTTCACCTACTCATCAAGAAGACGAGTAGATGCTCTATGTCTTCAAACCTTTTTGGTCATTACTGACAAAAGGGGGAGAAGCATATGAGTTGATAGTCTTCAAGCGGGTTCAAATGGGCGGTTGCGTTATATTTTGCCTCGTGCTTACAACTCTTGCGTTTTGAAACATTTGGTTCTTTGAGTTGTAACACTTAAACTTGATGGTCGTCTGCTACTTATTTGCATTTCCACGTGCGATGATAACTTCCGCACTTAAATTATCCTGCAGACGTCCATTTTTCATTATGCATGTCATCCTATATGCTATATCATTTCATGCATGATGAATTATCTTCATAAGTTGAAGTGGATCTCCACAAGTACAACCTGCCATGTGCATTTGCATTCCAAAAGCAAAATTATTTATATGCACATCTTCAGGGGGAGCCCTTGCTACTTATGAAGACAAATTCCTATCCTTTACAATTTCACATACTTTATCCCCGTTGAAAACTTCAACCAGTTTGTCATCAATCACCAAAAAGGGCGAGATTGTAAGTGCATCTAGTGCCACCCCTAGTTGGTTTTGGAGTATTGACGACAAAGTTGGTTGAGGGACTAATGCGTTTGTGAGAATTGCAGGATAACGCAGGTAGTGTCCCTCATTGATTTGGTTTACCTACCGGAGATGACCCCTAAAAATTTATGAAGACATTAACGACAATGGTGGTATGAGAAGATATTCATATTGAAGACTATGACATGAGAAGACATTGCGTGAAGACTATGGAGCACGAAGACTGTGTGGTTTTGTTGTTTCCTTTTCTTCTTTGTTGAGTCATAGGAACCACCGTACTATTAAGTGGGGTCCAAGTGAACTAAGTCAGAGTGACTGAAGTGATGCTCAACCCAAATCCTATGTCTTCGAGCGAAGACAAAGAGAGCAAATCTTATCCAGAGTTGGATGAGTCAGCTTTGCTTGTAGCCCAAGTAAAGTTGTCGTGCGTGTTTGAAATCTGACCATTGGAACACATGTCAGTTCCTTAGTGACCCAGGGTCATGTCGGACAAATCAGGTCGGGTTGCCTAGTGGCTATAAATAGCCCACCCCCTACACCATAAATTGGTGGCTGCTTAGAGTTAATATACGACTTTTGTCATTTGAGAGCAACCCACCTCGAAGCATTTGAGAGAGAGAAATCCTTGCGAGGACAAAGCCCAAACACCCAGAGCCAAAGAGTGTTAGGCATCACTGAAGTCTTTCTGTCTGTGTGACCTGAAGACTTATTACACTTGAGGATTGTGTATCCTCCAGACAGTTAGGCGTTGCGTTCTGAGCATCCAAGAGTCATTGTGGATTGCCGGGTGAACGAAGTCTGTGAAGGTTTGGAAGTCTACCTTGAAGACTTACCAGAGTGATTGGGCGAGGACTAAGTGTCCTTAGCTCAAGGGGAATAAGGTGAAGACACGGTCTTCTGAGTTGAATCTCAGCCTCCCTAACTAGACGTACAGTTGTCACAGCAACTGGAACTGGTCCAACAAATCCTGTGTCTTCAACAAGCAACTGGTTCTATCTCTTCCCTCCTTTACTTTGAGTTTGTCTTCGTGAAGTCATCTCTTATCGTCTTATCTGATTGACTTCATTGCTTGACTACTATTGTTGATTGGCTTCATACTATCTTCCATCCTGATCCTACTACCTAGCTTCTATTAATCTTCGAACGTTAATGCTATTGCATACTTGATTATGGCTTGCTTGTTGTAGTTTATCTTCCGCTGCATATCAATTAGGTTGTTTCTATTGTTTGTCTTCGAAACTTCCATGTTTTGAATACTTTCCTAAAAATCACGTATTCACCCCCCTCTAGTCGATAACTAGCACTTTCACATTGCAACAACATTTTACTAGGGTAGCTATATCTTCTTGTTTTCTTTTATTTTTGGCCTACATAAGTTTTGTTGAATCAACTCACGTGGCCAAATTTTGCCACAATTGCACCTTTTTTCCAGCTAAGGTGTGGTATTTACACGCCCTAACTTGGAAGCACATATACTTTTTTTTCAACAATGAACCTAGCTTACAAGTGAATTACAGTCATGTACATGCAATGAATTCACTAGCTAGTGTAAATTAAGCAACACCTATAGCTAATAAATTGTAACAGAACATTTTTTACATCATGAATAAATTAAAGACATGTGCATCGACTCCATAGCACGATCAACATCATTGTCATTGGCGGCAATCTAAAATCGATTGGTATGTGTTTAGTAAATCCTTGTTGATAAACTTATTTTCGCAAGAATTAGCAAAAGTGAAATAACCATATGAGCTTGAGGCTTAGTGACCGGTTAACATTATCAATCAATCTGTAGATGCAAACAACTGCATTTAAGGAACACAAATGGTCTCGAAGATGGATGTCAGTCTTTAGTGAAACTGACAAGGGAACGTTTTTTTTCAATCATGAATTGGAGCAGGTATTTTCCTGCTGAATTTCTCTTACTGCTTGGTTATGCATTAGATTTAGTAAACTTCTCTAACTGAGTCAAATTCCACAATTTCAAAGAACCTAAGTGGAAAGCCAAGAGGCACAATACTCAGTTACAAGCTGCAAAATCTACTAGTAGGTCAGCTATCAGTGCCATCCGAAATTTCTTTTGATTAGGCAGAAGATTAAGGAGAGGTGAAAATATGTTGTGAAGAGGATTCATTATGTATTTAATATGAAATTATTTAGGTGGTAGTCTTACATACAGAACCCTAGGGTAAGGATCATGAAATTAGATTAGATAAATTTGGATGTTGGGATAAAAAATTCTAGCAAAGGTCACACTTTATATTACTATATAAAAGAATAAAAAAAGATTATTTTTCCAATCAACCTAGGTGAAATGATAGATTAATAGCGGTGGTATGTAGGGTGTTAAAAATCGAAGTCTAAAATTTGTGTTGTACTCATTTTGATATTTAAAGGAGCATTATTATCTTCTAGAAGGTATACTCTTTAGGAATATAGAAGGGAATTTCTCTCCTTTTTGAAGAAGAAATCAATATGGTGGATGGGGAGATTCCCCAACTGAATTTCAACTAAAAAGCCAGAATAGCAAGTGTTTAGTGTTACATGGGAGTGAGCAACAAGAAAGCCCTACCGGCGTAGATCGCCGAAACAGGCGAAGCAGGAGACCACATCTCCCTTGTGATACAATGGGAGATGATTTGCATCCCGACACCAACATCGCAGGGTTTCAGATGGAGGCCACATCGCCATTGAAGAATACACCATTCTTGTGCTTTCATAGTCCCCAATAGCACACGAGGGGGGAGGTGGAGGAGGTGCAATGCGGGAT
>NC_057801.1:612130734-612135228 GCF_018294505.1 Triticum aestivum
AACTTGTGCGGCGTCGGAGACCAGAGTGCCAGGAGGAATACAAATCAAAATTATTAGGAAAACTCTCATAGATAGACTATTACTCCATGTAGATGGAAAGAGAAGGGTGTATAAACCATACAAACTAGATTTCTGACAGGTTTTTCAGTATTCGTCTTGAATGAATCAACGTGTTGTCTTTCTGTTGTGATTGTTGTGCTTTGGGTATAAACACACATACATTTTTACTTGTCAATTTCTATAGTTAAATTCCTTCCCCTTATAATTATGTCACACAATGTAATCAACAAGTGAGATAATTTCACCTATGTGAATGAATGTGATGGCCTATATTTGCATCTTGTGTAACATAATAAACATACATTTCAATATGCATGAGGTAATAGTCATACGTTCAAACCAAGTGAGGAGTCACTACTCACTATACAGGTTTACTTATCTCATAACAACCACTCCTACCAAAGTAGTTTAATTTTAAAAAGGAGGGCAGTCCTGGTTAACTAGAAAAGAGGTCAGCAAGTAGAATTATTTAACCCGCATCTGAAAGATATTGGTGGGCGCAACTTTGGGTCCTGGTTGAAACAAAAATAAAGAAGAAACTCAGAGGATTAAATTATATGTGTAGTGTCACTTTAAGAAGGAAAGAATAACTTTTCAAAACATTATTTGAAAATTCTACCGAATGGGCTATTTCCCTTCGTGTAGGAGTTGAAAACACATGTCATCGAAAGATACTTTTCGAAGTTTGTTTGCGTTTCTAAAGGTCTTGCTCCACTGCAATTGAGTACAATGATCAGTGATCAGAGTATGAACAAAAATGGATATAAAACGAAGAACAACCACAAAAGGCAGCCAAGCAAACATCGGTGTTGATCCGTATGGACATGACAAGCTCAGCAGCACCACATCTCTACAAGAGCATGGCTCCAAACAGTGAATCCGATCGAAGCACCATAATTAAACTAGTTTTGCGTTGTGTTTCTTAGCTTCAATCATTTCGATTTAATCGACCTCAATTCTAATTTAGAACCAAAGAGTACAATCCACGCTGGAGGTTGGAACAGGTCAAAGAAATGAGCCATGACCACCAACTCTTCCTCTCACCCAGAATCGTACCCGCACCCGCGCCGGGGTGAGAGGCGAACTGCCACGTCGCCCCCACTCAGCGGCATGGCTCGTCGCTACTGGTGGGTACCTCCTGACAGCTCGTCGCTCATCGCTCGTTAGCCTAACGCGCCGCCAGTCAAACGGCACGAGGTTTGACCAGTCCACGGTCAAAGTTTTCAAAGCTCTATATAGTCCTCCTCCCCCGTTCCGTCCAAGCAATCCAACCGATCGCCCCTCTCCCCCTCCGCCTCCTCCTCCTCCTCTCTCCCCCTCGCCGTACGTACACGCCGGACGCAGACACGCCGGCCAGACGACCGTCGTACGCCGTAACACGCACGCGCGCAATTTTGGATCAGAGTCCTCTCCGATGACAACCTCGTCGTCAGGGAGCGTGGAGACGTCGGCCAATTCGAGGCCCGGCTCCTTCTCCTTCGGGAGCGCGAGCTTCACTGAAATGCTGGGCGGCTCCGCCGCGGCCGGCGGCGCGTCCGGGTACAAGGCCCTGACCCCGCCTTCCCTGCCGCTCTCGCCTTCGCTCATGTCGCCGTCGTCCTTCTTCAGCATGCCCGCCGGCATGAACCTCGCCGACTTCCTCGACTCCCCGGTGCTCCTCACCTCCAGTGTAAGCAAGCGCACCATGGAATTCCGTTGGCGCCATGTCATCCGATTGAATTCGTGTCGCTAATTCGCGGTTTTGGTTGGTCGTTTCAGATCTTCCCGTCACCCACGACGGGCGCGTTCGGGTCCCAGTTCAACTGGCGGCCGGAGGCGCCGACGCCGAGCGCCGCCGAGCAGGGCGGCAAGGAGGAGCAGAGGCAGCCCTACTCCGACTTCTCGTTCCAGACGGCGCCAGCGAACAGCGAGGAGGCCGCGCGTGCGACGATGACGACTAGCTTGCAGCCACCGGTTGCTGTGGCGTCACAGGTGAGACCACGAACCATGCGCTGTCCTCGGCGACTTTGTCAAATAAGTATAAACTACTTGCACTAGAATACGATTTTTCTTCATTCCGCGTCCACAAACGGAGCACCTGTCGCGCTGTCGTGTCATCATCTTTTCTTTTTTATAAGATGGTTGTGAGAAATAGTCCTGTGACAGTGATTGATTAGCGGAAACCCCAACAGCACACGAGAGATTCCCTAATTTTAAATTATCCTTTGCAATGATTCAGGGGGAGGAAGCGTACACAGGCCAGCAGCAGCAGGCATGGGGGTACGGCCAGCAACAAGAAGGCATGAACGCGAGTGCCGCCAACCCGGCGAGCTTCAGCGCGCCGGCGCTCCAGGCGACCTCGTCGGAGATGGCGCCTGCGGGCGCGTACAGGCAGACGCACTCGCAGAGGCGGTCGTCGGACGACGGGTACAACTGGCGCAAGTACGGGCAGAAGCAGGTGAAGGGGAGCGAGAACCCCCGCAGCTACTACAAGTGCACCTTCCCCAACTGCCCCACCAAGAAGAAGGTGGAGACGTCGCTGGAGGGCCAGATCACCGAGATCGTGTACAAGGGCACGCACAACCACGCCAAGCCGCTCAACACGCGCAGGGGCTCCGGCGGCGGCGCGGCGGCGGCCCAGGTGCTGCAGATCGGCGGCGACGCGTCTGAGAATTCCTTCGGAGGGATGGTCACCACGCCCGAGAACTCGTCGGCGTCCTTCGGGGACGACGACAACGGTGTAAGCTCGCCGCGCTCTGGCAACGTCGGCCGTAACGACAACGACGATGATGAGCCGGATTCCAAGAGGTGGGTACCAACTTCAACTTGTACTTCGATTTTTCTGGATCCAACGTGTATATGTACGAGTTGCATTGTTGGAGGAACAGAGGAAATTAACCTGCTACCGGCCAAATTTTCAGGAGGAGAGACAGTGGTGACGGCGAGGGAATAAACATGGCCGGCAACCGTACGGTGCGGGAGCCGAGGGTGGTCGTCCAGACCATGAGCGACATCGACATCCTCGACGACGGCTACCGGTGGAGGAAGTACGGGCAGAAGGTGGTGAAGGGCAACCCGAACCCGCGGAGCTACTACAAGTGCACCACGGTGGGGTGCCCCGTGCGGAAGCACGTGGAGCGCGCGTCCCACGACCTGCGCGCCGTGATCACCACGTACGAGGGCAAGCACAACCACGACGTGCCCGCCGCCAGGGGAAGCGCCGCGCTCTACCGCCCCGCGCCCCGGGCGGCGGACAGCACCGCGAGCACCGGCCACTACCTTAACCCGCAGCCGTCCGCCATGGCGTACCAAGCCAGCGCCGCCCCCAACGTGGCCGGGACACAGCAGTACGCGCCGAGGCCCGACGGGTTCGGCGGCCAGAACCCGGGCTCGTTCGGCTTCAACGGCAACTTCGGCTTCTCCGGGGCCGGTTTTGACAACCCGACGGCGTCGTACATGAGCCAGCACCAGGAGCAGCAGAGGCAGAACGACGCGATGCACGCATCGAGCGCCAAGGAGGAGCCGAGGGAGGAGGACATGTTCTTCCAGAACTCCCAGTACTGACCAACCAGTGTCAGAAATGGCAAAGGACACGACGAGATGGAGCTTTATTATCATGTAATACGTAATTGTACTAGGATAGGCGTAGACACATTCGTTTATTTGTTGGGAGGCCCGTAGTTGCAGACGGCTGCACAAAAGGGTTCCCTTCTTTTAACACGACGGAGTAAAGAAAATATTTAGGACTGTAGCATACACAGAAGATAGGGGGTTGAAGCAGTTTTGCTTTGCCGTTGTTTCCACTTCCACACAGAAGTATGTTGTTGAATTCAATTTTTAGTAATAGCAGAAATTTGTCACTATTCAAGTTTCACAATGTGAATTACTCCCATAGTAAAGAAATATAAGAGCATTTAAATCACTGAACTAGTAATCTAAATGCTCTTATATTTCTTTATTACGGATGGATTATTAGATAGTGGTATGTTTCATTCTCAGGAAAAGTGTATCAGACCTCAGATGTACTCACTGTAATCCAGCCATTTTGTACTTGTACAGACTGAACAACCAGACAATACATACTGAATTATGGTTTGGCAGCTAAAAAAAGTCCACTTTATAAGCCCGAACTTGCCACCCGGATGAACATTCAACCCCCAACTTCAAAATCGGCCCTCCCACATCCCGAACTAACCATCCATTTAGGTATTTCTCTCCCTCCCCGGGGTTTTCACTGACTAAAGCGATTTTGACCATGGTGACTGCCAAGTTAGCCCGCCATGCCAACTCTTTAATGTGGGACCCAGCTAACGCACATATCACACACCTCCACCGCTTCTTGCCCGCTCCGCAACCACGAGAACCACTCCTCCCACTTCGTCACCACCCAAACCCCACCTTCCCAACCACCTGAGTTGATGTCGCACATGTGCCCTGGACCGTTGTGCCGTGCCG
>NC_057801.1:612135469-612137370 GCF_018294505.1 Triticum aestivum
AACCCATGACCCACACAACCACGACCCAAGGATGCGTCATCGTGACTGATACTCTCGTCGTCGCGCATCAACATAGAGATCTGATGGTTCAAGAATTTATGATTATCTTTAAGGAGTTCTCATTTGGTTTTCACTGGATTTATACCGCTTCTCGGTTATTTCTAACACTAATATTGCAAGAGAGAAGAAAATCCTTTTTTCATTGTTTGGCAGGAAATATATATCATATATGGAAGAAAACCAAGGAGAATTACTGCAAATCAAGCCAACCGGAGCGACTTCCCAATTGGGGCTCAACCAATAGACGAACCGGAGTAAAAGACGACCTTCTATGCGAGCGGGCACGCTCCTATGGATGTCGTATGAAGTGCCTGGAGCTCCAGTACATTAGTACAAGACACTTTTGTGAAGGGGCGACACACGTTGGAGAAGCCTAGCAGCCGCCACCATGTCCAGAACAAAGAGAGAAGAGATCCATAGAACCACCAGAGTTCTACGTAGTTTTGGTCCTTTCATCTCCATCTTCATTTCGACCTTCACTATTGTAAGAGGAATTCCAAGTTGTAAGATCGAGTTGTAAACTCTATTCATACTCATATGAAGACTGAGACTCATTTGATCATTCATCTTATTGTGGATTTTCACGGTATTATTGATATGGTTTTCATGGGTTTATTCTCCGAGATGATTGGTTATTCTCTTTCGATGTGTGAGTAGTTACCCATAGGTGTGGGAGATGTATGTGAGTGGTAAGATTCATTTGTGCCCATTCTATATGTTGTCACTCATCTTTGCAGTATTATGATCTGTCTAGTAAGTTCTTATTCTGTGGTGAACTCTATGTGTGTTGTCAAATTTAAGGGCCCAGACAACATGATCTCAAGTCCTACACATGTAACACATATTTTTTTTTTAGAAAAATCTGCGACCTCTGACGTGATAGGTGGAGACATCTATGAGGACCGACCTAATGCTTGGTTCAGGTCTAACGACCTTAATTGTGGAGACGACCACTCTATGGCAACGGTGAAGTAGGATCATAAAAATGAAATATAATCCTGCGAGGAGGATTTAATAACCTTGGGGTGATCCGCCTACCGAACAAACAAATCAAATACTATTTCCATGATATAGGTAACTGGTATTACCGGCGCACTGGCACACTTGATGCATACCATGAACTGGATTCTCTCTGTGCCTAACTTCTCCATTGCATGAAAAACATCTCTACTTTACGTTTTATTTACGTTCTTTACTTTCAAGTGTTATTAATCTTGCTGCCACAAGCTCATCATATTCACTACTCTAGTTCATTTGATTTTTTGCGACAATAACATTATTTGCAGAATCACAAGCAGTTACTTCACATATGAACAATGACAACTTATGTGTGACAAAAACGCTATTATAAATACTCTCCCCGCTCTTCGTTGGGACAATTACTAATTGGAATACTTACGTGAAAGTGCCATACCACCCTGTTTAGCTTGTAGGTTATCAAGATCCTGGCGCCGTCGCTCCAACCAACGATGCACGCCATCCCCTTGTGCCTCTTGCTTTTCCAGTGGCAAGTGGGAACTATCAGTGGGTGGAACCAGACCCGGGCAAGGGAGTAGTCGCACATGTTAGGGACCGACCGTCGTGTTCTCGTGCCCATCGAGGAAGAGCCTGTCACTGCTGCCTCAACGCTGAAGGAAGGCAGGCGGCTTCAAGAACAAGTAGGACAAAGAGGCGCCCATGGCCTGACTTGGTGGTGGCCTGATCCAAATGGGGATGGAGGGGTGCGCTGTTGCCGCCAACAACCAGGAGAGAGAGGGGGAGGGGGTGTATAAAAACTTGTCAAAAATAGAAGGTCCACAGCTAACGTGACAATGTTGACTCAGTAGTCAACATGGTAAAAA
>NC_057801.1:612820645-612821035 GCF_018294505.1 Triticum aestivum
TACTGAAATGCGTTGGCTGTGGGCAGTTAGTACAAACTCTATAGAGTCAAAAATCCCTTGAACCATCTCCGGTGAACCACATGATTGTTAAGTCCGGTTAACAGTTTATTCTTGTGGATGGACTAACCTGTTATTTATTTTTGATATAAGCCCTTTCTGTGATGTCGCTCAGACGTCCGACTGTGGCACACCTGTTATTTACTTTTGATATAAGCCCTTTCTGTGATGTCGCTCAGACGTCCGACTGTGGCACACTTGTTATTTACTTTTGATATAAGCCCTTTCTATGATGTCGCTCAGACATCCGACTGTGGCACGCTTGTTATTTATTTTCAATAAAAGCCCTTTCTGTGATGTCGCTCAGACGTCCGACTGTGGCACGCTTGTTAT
>NC_057801.1:612821356-612883058 GCF_018294505.1 Triticum aestivum
TAAGCCCTTTCTGTGATGTCGCTCAGACGTCCGACTGTGGCACACCTGTTATTTACTTTTGATATAAGCCCTTTCTGTGATGTCGCTCAGACGTCCGACTGTGGCACACCTGTTATTTACTTTTGATATAAGCCTTTTCTGTGATGTCGCTCAGACGTCCGACTGTGGCACGCTTGTTATTTACTTTTGATATAAGCCCTTTCTGCGATGTCGTTCAGATGTCCAACTGTGGCACGCTTGTCTTTTACTTTTCAATATAAGTCCTTTATGTGGTGTCGCCTAGACGCCCGACTGCGGCACGATTTTTATTTGTTTACCTTTCGATGCGTCGCTCCAGACACCCGATCGGTTTTTAGTTGTTTGTTTTTACTTACCTTGTCGTGCATTTTTATTATTTGGATGAGCATCATTATTTTTGCTCATGACGCATTCATGCATGCATTTGTTATATCTTTTGTTTGAACTGTCTTGCGAGTACTTTCAAAATACTCACCTGGCTTGTTGATTTGGTCAGATGTTGATGAAGGGGATCTCATGGATGAAGAGTTCGATAGCGAGTCCGACGCCTAGAGAAGTCCCAGTCAGTCCCGTGCGATCTTGGATTTGGTCACATTATATCCGCTTCCGCTACCCCAGAAATAAATTCATCGAGCCTCACCTCGACGCTCGATGAGCTGCCAGTTAGGAGTCAAGTTATCCACCACCACTTTTATCTCGAGCTAGTAGCATGTCACCACACCCCTGTGTCATAACCGCCCTTATGTATGATATTGGCGTGTTTGTAATAAATTGTTGAGCAGCCTCAGCTCAACCCTGTAATATATTTAATGCTACTGGTCCTCTATATTTCAAGTATTTGTCTACCAGTGAGGATAACTCTTCCTATACTGGGATCAAAAGATCGATTTTCTCAATAAGTATTTTATTGAAAAACCGGTCGTGACATCTTCTCTTTATCATTTACTCCCTACTAACTTTGTACTAAATCAGCCACACTTATTTTGGAACGGAGTACAATTTTGCACTGTTTGTGGAAGCATGCCTTTTGACCCTTGAATGACTGGTGTTTCCTCTCTAAATTAATCACTTGATGCTTTCAAAGTACTCTTCATTAAACTGTTGAATGTTGCTATCCTGAAGTAAGTGCGTTTTGACCCTTCGACAAATAGAGTTTGTTATTTACTGAATACTTCGTCTGTGTGTACATATGCTGATATCATGCATGACCGATGCTCCTTTTGAGCTTGTTCACTATTTTGGAGTATCTTAGTGCCACGTAGGTGAATAATGTTCTGTTCCTCAGTCTCTGAATTTGCCTTCAGTGTGGTTTGTTTTGAACTCATTCTTTCAGAATGTGAGGTACGCATTTGAAACATTTTAACTAGTCAACTTTGTCAGCTGCAGATTATTGGACTGGATACCACATTCCTCTTTTATATTGCTTGCATGGAGCCACGGAGTAGTTGGGACTTGGGACTTGAGAGCTCCATACATTCACAAGTTACAGATCTGATGTCATTTGAGGTGAGAATGGTTACTCCCAATCAGTTCCCTTCTCTAGCTTCTCGAGTTTCCATAACCCGATCACGGTGTTATGCCTTTGAGTTTTTAGTTTCCTTTCTTAAATTAATTGCTGAGAAAGCTGAGCTTGCCATATTGTGTATAACATAACAAATGAAATACATGTTATGCCTTTGATTTCTTGATCTCCTTTCTTAATTAATTGCTGAGAATGCTGAGCTTACAATATTGTGTATAACATAACAAACAAAACACGTGTTATGCCTTTGATTTCTTGATTTCCTTTCTTAAATTAATTTCTGAGAATGCTGAGCTTATCATATTGTGTATAATATAACAAACGAAACACATGCCAGTGACTCTTTCCTACAAGGCAGACTTGAAGTAAAAGCCAAAAGATTGAATCAAACGCATTAGGTTAATTCGTTAATGGAATGAGAAAAAAATATCTTATTTGAGCATTTGATTCATTAAAACTGTGGAATTACATTTTTCACTATGTAATCGGTTGCTATCCTATAAACCCTCTCTGTCGGGTGCACCGCATCATAAAATATATAGGATGACACATTCCTGCAGATAGGGGTAAATATGTTGCAAAGTATTCCGACCTCTGTGAGCCCAGTCCCACAACATCCCAGTGTTGTCTCTGTGAATCCTGTTGTCATGGCAAACTCGGTGAGAACTGCTATAATTACAAGAAAACAGGTAGGGCGATAAGAATAACACAAGCTGTCAACTCTGCTTTCTGCCATTAAACTGTTAGCTGTTTGGCTTTCTTCTGAAAGCTTCTAGTTGTACATGGCCAAGTATGTCACCATGCTTTAATAGTTCTTCTTTTGCTAGGATTATGATGCAATCTTGGTGTTTTCCAGCTGAACTAACTATTTGTAGCTTGCTAATTCTGCTTTAGCTATGATTAATATGCTTTCTTGGTGTTTTTATTCAGAACTGACTACTGCTTTCTTGGTGCTCTTTATTCAGAATTAACCACTCAGTGTAGTTAGTTCTGAATAAAAACACCAAGAAAGCATATTAATCATAGCTAAAGCAGAATTAGCAAGCTACCGTGGAGTATTAGTGACCTTAGAGGTGTCCACTGTTACTGGATATAAGTTGGGAATCATGACATTACTGGAGAACGTACCATATTTATTGGTGCGCTGAAGGATCACCGTGAAAGCTTCGTACGCATTCAAGTACACAATTTTGCTTCCTTTGAGTGAGCCTTGCAATGTTCGAAGCAACCTCTCAAGTTTGGAGTTGTAGACCTGGGCCTCACTGTTCTGCTCATCCACACAGCCCCTCTCAAGGTCTCCACTCAATGTGATCTGCAAGGGTATGCAGCCAAATGGAGGAAGGCCTGCCAAGATAAACTGCCGCCCCCCGAGGTTATACAGCTCCTGCATTCCAGTTCAGGGATTATTATTTTGAGAAAATAAACATAGTTGTGGTTTATATGTTACAGAATTAACAAAAACAGCTTGGTAGAAACAAACCCAGAACTGCCTAGTTTTACCTTGACATGAGCACGCGCCAACTGGAGCACAGTGTCTTGGTATTCACCAATGCCCACCCTCCTCCTTGATGTACGGTAGTAATGAGTGAAATCATTGGTTCCTGAGTTGATAAATATCAGAGAGCTGGCAATGATCCTGGCAGCCTCCTTGTCCCCGGCGATGCTCCTGAGGCGAGGAAGGTACTCCTCCCTGAAGAGGTCTACCTGCGCCGACAATGGCATGGTGTTGGCCAGGTGCGACGTCCGGTCGTCGAACCCCGACCCGGCAGACGCGAAGTTCACCCCCGTCACGATGTCCTTGTCGGACAGGCTTCTGTCCAGGAACGGCGGCGCGAACTCCTTGAGCTGCAGCCTCTCGTTGAGGAGGTCCGGGACGAGCCGGCCATCGGAGAACCTCCCCGTCGGCCTGCTCCCTGGGAAGTCCCTCCCGTATGGAGGGTGGTTCGCCAGGCCCAGAGTCGGGATGTGGTTGTTGTTGCCCGTGTCGAAGATGGAGTCGCCGAAGTAGAAGATGGCCGGGAACTTTGGCTGCTGAGTTCTCTTGGTGGATGAAATGGCGGGGGAGGCGAGGAGGAGGAGCACCATGAGAAGGAGAAGGAGAGGGTACGCCATGGGCGAGGTTCTTGCCTGGGCTGAGGTTCTAGGCCTCTGCAATTGGTCCTTACATATAATATTTCGAGAGAGTCGTGAATGTCTGATAATAACTCTGCAAAAGATCCAGCTGATTCGTTCATATCTTCCCGGAGTATATAGCATTTCTTGCACGAAATGAATATTGAATACTCTTGTTTTTTGCATGAAATTAATAATCCTGCACTAATAAGATGCTGCTAATGGAAATCCTTATCTTTCTGGGTACTACTACTCCTTATTACTGGCCCATGATGTGGTTGTTTTTGGCAGGATTGGAGACTTGAACCTACTCCTTGTGGGGTGTATGTGATGCAGGTCGTTGTTGGTTACTGTGCAAAGTGGGGAGTTTGGCACGGAGCTAACATGCAGAATGGGGTGCAGTATTGTTCCCGAGGAGCAACTTTTAGCCGAACTAGGAGCGTACACGAAATGTGGTTGTGCGTGACAATTTTTTAATCGGATCGCAAATGTTCTGCTGATCCACGAAACATTCTTGTTCTGGAAAAAGGATTGTGCGCTGCACAAAGAAACAATGTACGTGCAGACCAGTGTTTGTTGCGCGACAAACTGTATCTGTATGCCGACTTCTGATGGGAAGGATGGTGGATTTGGCGGTATCCCGAGCGCCGTGTCGATGGATTGGGCAGGGAAGATGGGGTTGGCCATGCTTGGGGACAAAGCGCAAGTTCACGGACCGTTGGAACTTGTAGCATGCAATCCTTCCAGAATTTCGATACGTGATGGAGACACGGCAACAACGAGTGAACCGGCAGAGGAGTGCACGAGCATATATATGCCCACTTCCTTTTTTTTTCTTTGAAACTATATATGCCCACTTCCGTTCCGTGACGCAAACCTTTGCTTCGGCCAGTACGAGATGCGTCAGGGCTATATATCGCACGTAGCGAAACCCACTTGGGCCTCGTCTGAAGCGCTTTCGTGAATGGCCGGCCCAACTGTCGGTTTCCCTCGCATGGGTCGCTGCCGTTCATTGCAATTATTTTTCTATCTTGTCTCAAATAATAATATTTTTTTTCTATCTATATTGGCTTGATTGGTTCACTTTTCATATGGTTTATGTCGGTTTTCTATGTGCGTTTCTTTCTTCCCTTTTTCCTGTTTTCTTTACAGTTTTCATAGGACTTAGAACCTTTGGTTGTTTTTTTCTATGAGTTTTTTTTTTGAAACGGAGGCAAAAGATTTGCCTCTTCTATTAAATAAGGGAGGAGTAGAGTTAAAAGTTTTACAAGAGCACTACATATACAACATGACAATTACTCACGGAAAAAAATGATCCCTAGTCTTTTAGCACCGGCAGTGATCCAGAGCTTTGCCTCCTCGACGATGTTGCTAAGTAGAATAGATGGCGGCGCGCTCTTGTGGCGGAACACTCTTGCATTACGCTCGTTCCAAATGGTCCAGGAGATGAGCATAGTGAGGGAGGTCATAGCACTCCGTTTGGGGATGTGATTGCCAGTTCTCTTGTCCCACCACTCGTGGACGGAATCATCAAGGTGCCAAAGGATGGTGTCCATGTGAGCAAGGCCAAGTTTTTCAATGATAATCCTCCATAGATGGAGCGTGTAGCGGCACTTGAAGAAGAGATGTGCACCCGATTCTTGCTCTCTTAAGCATAGAGGGCAAAGCCCACAATTTGTCCAAACCCGTCTCTCCAAGCGATCGGCGGTCCAAATCCGATCTTGGATAGCCAACCAAGCAAAGAACTTGACCTTGGGAGGGGAGGGGGGCAAGCCTTCCAAACCATGCGGTCCATAGGGGAAAGAGTTAGCCCCAGGAACTGGGCTTTGTATGCAGTCGCCGCCGTGTAAATCCCGTCATTCGAGTGCTTCCAACAAATATCATCCTCAAGCTGCTCATCGAGATGAACCTCGTTGACAAGCATCCAAAGAGTGAAAAATTCTCTAATGTGTTCACCGGAAATAACAGTGTTGTAGTTGATTTTGAAGATCCAGGCATTGCCCTTTAGAGCCTCTCGCACCTTCCAATTCTTTCTTCTTGAGGCCTCAAAGATTAGCGGTGCAATATCTTTGGGCTTGCGCCCGAGAAGCCAAGGTGAGTCCCAAAAAGGCGTTTTGGCTCTGTTCCCCACAGTGATGGTAGTGGAGGCATAGAAGAAATTAAGATCATCATCCGTGCAAGGATTGCCAAATCCCACCCATAATCTGTGAGGTTCCTTCCATTCATACCAAGGCCATCTTAGCCTTAGAGCACGTGCAAATTTGCAAGTATTAAGCACCCCAAGGCCACCATACTCTTTTGGCCTACAAACTGTATCCCAATTAACCTTACATTTGGCACCCGTCGTCTTGTCTGCACCGGACCAGAGAAAAGCTCTTTCAATCTTGTTGAGGTTATGAATAGTGCTTGGAGGAACGATGAGGGGTGTGATGGAGTACACCGCTTGAGAGCATAATACGGACTTGACCAGGGCCGTGCGGCCAATGGTTGTGATGTCCTGGCCCTCCCAAGTAACTAGTTTGTCGGCCGCCTTATCCTCAAGATATTGGAAATCCACCTTCTTAAGTTGCCACACCGAGAGAGGTAGGCCTAAGTATCTCACTGGGAAGAACGCGCGGGTTGCCGGAATGCTCCCGAGAATGAGACCAAGGTTGAGGTGGTTGCATCTGATTGGCACAACCGAGCTCTTCAGAAAGTTGGTATGTAGGCCCGTAACCTCGCCAAACCCACGCAAGATAGACGCAAGGTTATCAATGTCTTGCTTGATAGGAGCGACAAAGACCGCGGCGTCATCCGCATAGAGAGATGTTCGCACCGTGGCTCCCCGGCCTCGAATCTTATGAAGAAGGCCTTTCCGCGTTGCCAAATCAAGGATCTTATGCAGGGGGTCGATCGCAATGACAAAGAGAAGGGGGGACACGGGGTCTCCCTGCCGAAACCCACGGTCGTGCATGATCGGTGGACCAGGCAACCCATTAAGAAGGATGCGTGATGAAGATGTTGAGAGGAGAGCAGCAATCCAGTCACGGAATTTGGGTGGGAACCCCATACGCTGCAGAAGGTCCAGAATGTAACTCCACTTGACCGAATCAAACGCCTTCTTGATGTCCAACTTGAAAAGCAGCGCAGGAGTTTTGCACTTTTGTAGTCTCCTTGCGAAGTTTCGGACATACATGAAATTGTCGTGAATGCTACGCCTCTTGATGAATGCACTTTGAGCGTTGGACACTAGGCCATCCATAAGGGGGGCAAGACGGAGCGATAGGACCTTGGCGATGATTTTGGCGATGGCGTGGATGAGGCTAATGGGCCTGTAATCAGGGATGCCCTCCGCCCCCTCCTTCTTGGGTAGGAGCACGACATTGGCAGAGTTGAGCCAGTGTAGGTCAGATGTGTGGAGGGAGTCGAAACGCTCGATGGCCCTCATGACCGCGTGCTTGATAATGCCCCAACACTTCTTGAAAAAGATGTCCGTGAAGCCATCCGGCCCGGGCGCCTTATCACCGGGCATCTCCTTGATGGCTTCCCACACCTCGCCCTCGGTGATAGAAGCATCAAGGTCCTGCAACGCATGTTGCTCAATACCAAGCTCCACCCAATTAAAGTCCTTGTTGCTCGTGCATCCCGTGCCCATCACCTCACTGAAGTGGTCGTGTATGATCTTCTCCTTTTCCTCATGTTCGGTTACCCACCCATGGTCATGCTTGAGCCGATGGATGTGGTTTTTTCTTCGACGGGCATTGATGCGTCGGTGGAAGAATTTGGTATTAGCATCGCCGTCCCTCAAATTAGCAATCCTAGCACACTGACTCTTCCTATCTCTCTCTAGCACCGCCAGACTGATGACCCTGCATTTAAGCCTAGAACGGAGGTCGCGTTCCTCTGAAGATAACTGTCTCCCCTCCTGCGCGGTGTCTAGCTGAAGGATCACAAGATGTGCAGCATGAAGTTGGATCCTTGCCTTGGAGAACAGATTCTTGCTCCACTCGGTAAGGCGAAGCGCGGTTTTCTTTAGCTTGAGATGCAAAATCTTGCATGGCTCAGTGTGCCACACCCGCTCGGCCCATGCATTTTTGACCACCTCCTCAAATCCGGGCAAAGATACCCAGAAATTCTCGAACTTGAAAGCCCGTGGCCGCCTAGGCCCCCTGTCGTCGGCAAGCAGAAGAGGACAATGGTCGAAGAGGGAGGACGATAAAGCATGCAACACATGTGTGTTGAAGGACATGTCCCAATCCGTGTTGCAAAAGAAAGAGTCGAGCTTGCAAAGAGTTGGGTTTTCTCTCTCATTGCTCCACGTGAACCGTCTGTTCTGAAGGTGAATTTCCTTAAGCTCACAGTCCTGGAGAGCGGCACGGAACCGGTTGATCCGATACTGGTTTTCTACGGGTTTCTTTGCATTTCTTTCAATGATTTTTTTTTGCGTTCCTTCACCTTTTTCTTCCTTTTTATGCATTCTTCACTGATTTTCTTCCTTTTTAATCAAGATTGTATAAACATTTTAATAAAAATGTCACACACATTATTTTAGTTGTATGAAACTTTCTTCCATACCATATTTTATTATAATTGTATGCTTAACATTGTTCTTCAAACTGATGTACACATTATACATTTCCTGTATACAAAAACATTATTTATATACATTTAACATTTTTCACATACGTAATTAACATTTTTTCAAATATATATTTTGACGTATACTTTTTTATCACATTTTGTACATTTTCCGTACCCATTAGGAACATATTTTTACAAAAATTTAGTATTTTTTCAAATCCATGATTAATATTTTTTTTAAAACAGATCTTTTCATTTCTGCTTTTTCATACAGGTTTTATATATTTGTATATATGAGGAACATTTTTTATATAGGTTTAAATTTTTAAAATACATGATTAACATGTTTCTCAAATATATGTTTTAGTGTATACTTTTTTCATAAACCACGTGCATTTTTATACAACTTTACCCTTTTTGTAAATACATATTTGTTCATATATATGTTTTCATGTCTATTTTTTCGTGCATGATGTACATTCTTCGTAACATTAGAAACATTTTTCTAATGCATGATTAATTGTTTTCAAAAATTTATGTAAAGTGGTTTTGTAATAGAAAATGGTAAAAAAGAAAGATAAAATAAATTGTGAAAAAGGATGAAACAATGACTGCTTAAGGCATGTGGTCCTCCTGCGCATTGGTCCGACCATTGTCGCAGGCACTTTAGAGGACCTTTTTTGGCGTCGCAATAGGGGGGAGGCACATAGTCGTGTCCTGCAAGATACATCAAATTTTTTCGCGAGTACGCAAATTGTGTACCATATTTTTATAGAATGCAGAAAATATGTTACAAGAGATGCCAGAAGCAAAACAAGCTAGGCTACCGGTAGGCATCCACATACCCACAAGAATATTACTCCCTCCGTTCCTAAATATAAGTCTTTTTAGAGGTTTTAAATGGACTACAACATACGGATGTATGTAGACATATTTTAGATTGTAGATTCACTCATTTTGCTTCGTATGTAATCCCTTGTTAGAATCTCTAAAAAGACTTATATTTAGAAACGGAGGGAGTACAAGCTACTCTCTCACAAAGATTTGAAAACAACGCTCCTGCAGTTCTCCAAGTCTGAACCTCGTCTAGAATAAGGTTTAGAAACCGAGGGATGTTGCATTGCTGAGCAACATTCCCGAACACCCTTGCATTGCTTTATTTCCATAGGCTCCATGCAATAAGAACAACAATTGAATCAAAACTCTTTTTGAATGGTTTTGACAAAGTTTGGTGCGAATAGCAATAAGATACAGCATTTAAAAAGGGCTTGCTCGACAGCTATAAAGGAAGAAAGACCCAAGTTGTCTGAGCGGCAAGGCAAATCCTATATAAAGCCTTTGCGTCAGATTGCCGTTCAAGCGAACAGAAGAAACGAAGCGAACTATTAATTTGGGACGACCCGCAAGTGAGAACTGTAACCGGTTTTGGGAACCTTCTAAAAGGTTCCTGATTTTTTCCCGGTTGTTTTCTTTACTCATTTTTGGCATCTCGTTTGGTTTCCTTTTTTATATTTCTTTTTTTCTCTTCTTTTGTTTGAAAGTTTTGTAAATTCAAAGACTATTCACAAATTTTACAAATTGTTGTAAAACTTACAAATTGTTAATATTTTTAAAAAGCATTGGAATTTCAAAAATGTTCCTCCTTTTTTTTAAATGCTCAACATTACAAATTAGTTTGAATTTTTTAGAAAATGTTCAAGTTTCCTACAAATCTTTCTGTTTATTTTTTTAAAAAAATCATGTTTTATTTATTTTCAAAATTTAGGAAAATATTTATTTTTTAAAAATATGTTCTTGTTTCAAAGGAATGTTTGCAAATTTGAAAAACATTTATATTAAAAAAAATCTATTTTTTCATAAAAACCACACTTCTTAAAATATCCATTTTCCATGTTTTCTTTCAAATAGAAAGGGAAAAATGAGTGCTGCAATCGATAGTCTGCTACAGTAGTCAGACTCGCTACTGTTCCTTCTCGTCGTCGCTACCGTATGCGAACACCATAGTGTGCGGAAGTCGGCCGGCCCACTTGAGGGTTGTCCTTTGCGGAAAGGTGTCAATTTGACACTATAAGCATCCGGGGATCCCATTTGGCATGTGGGTCGTTGGTTAGCGGCCGTGGGCGCACCCCGCGCTTCCACGCTGTGTATGTTTGGGTCAGCCCGACATAGCTCTAGAACCTTCCCAAACCAGTTTTTATACTTTTTTATTGCATTTAGATTCTGTTTTTTCTCCTTTTTCATTTTCATTTTCATTTAATTTTTACTTATATTATATATTTCACTTTCCTTTTTATATTGTGAACAATTTTAAATTTTTTGAACATGTTTTAAAATAGTGAAATATTTTCAAAATCATGAAGATGTTTCAAATTCGTCTTTTGTTTTAAATCATGAAAAACTTTCAAATTCGTGGAAATTTTGTTACAAGTTCGTGAACATTTTTTTAAATTTTAATTGTTTCTCAAACCCATTTATTTTTCTGTAATCTGCGGACATTTTATATTTGATAAGCTTTTTTTTTAAATTTGGGAACCATTTTTGAAATTCACGAACATTTTTTGAATTTTGTGATATGTTTAAAAAAATCATAAACATTTTTTGGATTCATGAACATTTTGGGAACACGTGAGCATTTTTTGTTGTGACAAGCATTGTTTTATCAAATTGAGAACATTTATCTAATTCACGATCATTCTTTTTTCAAACTCATGAACAATTTTTAAATATATGAACATTTCTTGAATCCGTGAACATTCTATGATTTCTTAAACATTTTTTCTTCAAAATTCACATTTTTTGGAACCTTAATCCTGAATTATTTTAAAGAAGAATAAAACAAAAACATAAAATAAATAAGAAAAAGAAAAAACAAAACAAAATGTAATTCACGTCCAACCTGGCAAATGGGCCACCCAAAGTGGCGTGACAGGGGAAAGGGATGGTGCACGCTGGCTCGTTCGTCAGCGCGCACGACGCTAAACAGGAGCTCCCATAAGCGTCGTGGGGCGTGCGCAACTGGGCGCCTCCGTGCTTCGACCGTGCTATTGGTTCTGTTCAGCCTGCTGCTTTCGCGCGTGCCACAATGACTTAGGATGGGGACTGCTACTATTACATTTTCTATTAGGCCGGCGTTCTGAGGAACATTGGGAGTGTTTGGATTCCATCCTGGCAGCATATGGCCTGGCCTGTCGTGTACTTGAAAGTTGCCTTAACGGTGTTTCGTTGGAGGCCTGAAAATGCGTGTACTAGACTAGGCTCGAAAGTCTTCTCGTGTGTTTAGCCTGGTGAAAGAACATGCGATGCCCCCATGTTTGGTTTTGGTAATTGATGACAATCTCTATAGACTAATGGTTGCCTTGAGTTATATTTGAAGGTTTTGTCCATAGGCTTTTCTTGAAGTCCATGTGTTGGTTTCAAGGAGTTTATGAGTGGACCAAGGTGCTATTAAGGAATTATCCAAAGATTGGTCATGTGAGTGTTGAGCTTATTCCAAGCATGTCTTGAAGAAGAAGATTGTGTGATCATTCATGTTTACCTTCAAGACATCATCCAAATGAAGAGAGTTGGAAAGATTCAAGGTTGATCAAGACTAAGTCAAGAGTGAATCAAGTTGATAAACTCACAAAGCGTAGAAGATGTACCGAGAGGGATCAAGTGATCCCATGGTATGGTGAGCATTGTCCATTGCACTTTGTGTACTAACCCATGGTCTATGTGAGAGTTCTATGTGGGGTTAGGTACATGTCCATGGGCTTGCGTCAAGAGGAAGATATCATACAACCCATGGAAAGGATGACATCAAGTGGTGATCGTCATCATGATTGCCGTGTGCAAGTTCAAGTGGAGCATCACGAAGAGATCAAGTGCTTGAATCTTGCCATCCTTTGTGGTGTCAATGGTCTTGTGAAGATGTGCCGAAGAGAGGCTCACCCATAGTGGACTATGGGGGAGCAATCATCTAGTCTTCATCGAGCCAACACAATCAAGAAAGGTGGTCCAACTTGAGGGAGTCAAGATCGTCATCATCTAGCTCAAGTGGACCATGTGCAAGGCAAATGTTTGACCTTGATAGGTTTTCTCTTTTACTGGTCTCGTGGTGGTAGTTGGGATACTGGGTTATAGGATCGTTTGCCGTACTATCAAGGGGGGCTCTCAAGTTGGTAGCTTGATCATATCGTTAGTAGAGATCTGAAACCATTGAATCCTTGCATCATGTTTCTTGGTTCTTGTTTGGTTCTCTTTGTGAGTATTAGAGCTTATGGTCATCTTGATGACAAGCTTGAGTTCATCGAAAACGGAGTTCGCATGCGTCCTCTATGATGTTTTCGGTCTTGGAGATTTTACCAGTATTATCCGAGGAAGGGTTCTCACCTTTTTCTTATGGGCCTTTTCTAATTTGCTTCTTATTGATATTTCTTTCAAGATTGTGTTAGCCCTTGTTGCTAGCTTTCCAACAAACTTGGTTTCATCGAATTCGGAGCTCGTATGCGGAAGTTGTGGTTGTTTTGATATTGCCTGTTTTACATAGAGAGGTTGTACCGGTTGACCGGTACAACCGGTGTTTGGAGCGGTTGTACCACTCCAGAATTGGTCCGGAGGTTGTACTGGCCATGTACCACTCCACCACCAGACTAGTTTCTGTTGTGGTGCGGTTGTTGGGCGGTTGTGGGCCGGTTGTACCGCTTATTGCCTGTTACCGGTTGTACCAGTGCTCATAGCGGTTGTACCGCTCCTATGTTATTCTGCACATAACGGGCAGATTCGTGGGGACCTATTTAAGGGGGTCTTCTTCCCCAATGGTTCCCTAACTCTTGAGCTCGTTTTTGCCCCCATTGTTGACCTTATTTGAGCTTGCTAACTCTCAATCCCTCCATGGATTCTTGCTAGTTTTTGAGGGAAAAGAGAGAGGAGATCTAGATCCACACTTCCACCAATCACTTTCTCCTCTATGTCAGGGGAACCCCTTGGATCTAGATCTTGGAGTTCTTTGTGTTCTCCTTCTTGTTCTTCCTCTCACTTTCCTCCCTAGCATTAGTTGCTTTGGTGGGATTTGAGAGAGAAGGACTTGGGCACTCTGTGTGCCCTTGCCATTGCATTTGTGCATCGGTTTGAGTTCTCCACGGTGCGTGGAAGTTACAAGTTGAGAAGCTTATTACTCTTGGGTGCTTGGTACCCTTGAGCTTGTTCCTCTTGGGTGCTTGGGCGCCCTAGACGGTTGGTGGTGCTTGGAGCTCAATCATTGTGGTGTAAAGCTCCGGGCAAGCGTCGGGGTCTCCAATTAGGTTGTGGAGATCGCCCCAAGCAATTTGACGGGTACCGGTGACCACCCCCAAGGGTTGCCAAAGTGTACTGGTTCGGTGACCGCCCCAAGGGTCGCCATTTGTACGGGTTCGGTGACCGCCCTCAAGGGTCCCTTAGTGGAATCACAGCATCTTGCATTGTGCGAGGGCGTGAGGAGATTACGGCTTCTTGGGGAGCATTGTGCCTCCACACCGCTCCAAATGGAGATTAGCATCCGCAAGGGTGTGAACTTCGGGATACATCATCGTCTCCGCGTGCCTCGATTATGTCTTACCCGAGCCCTTTACTTATGCACTTTACTTTGTGATAGCCATATTGTTCTTTGTCATATATTTTGCTATCGCATAGTTACTTATATTGCTTTGCATAAGTTGTTGGTGCACATAGGTGAGCCTAGTTGTTTTAGGTTTTGTGCTTGACAAATTAACCGCTAGGTTTATTCCGCATTTGTTCAAGCCTAAACTGTAATTATTTTAAAGCGCCTATTCATCCCCCACTCTAGGCGACATCCACGATCTTTCAATTGGTATCAGAGCCTCGTCTATCTTTGTTAGGCTTAACCGCCTAGAGAGTAAAGATGTCGACTAGGGGATTAGGGTTCTCTGACACTCTTAGTTTCGATGGCACAAATTTTGATTTTTGGGTAATTCGCATGCTTAATCTCTTTAGGGTCATGGACCCAAATTTAGAGCGAATTGTAGATATGGGTTTTTCTCCTCCAAAGGATCCCCAAAGATTATCTTTAAAGGATGAGAAAAACTCTTATCTCAATGCTCAAGCTTCTAATGTGCTTTTCAATGCTTTGAGCAATGTAGTTATATTTGAACTCATGCCGTTCCGGGATGCTCATGAGTTGTGGACGAAGCTTCAAGATAAATATGGTGTGTCAAAGATTTATGGGGATGATTGTTCTCCCTCCTCCTCCGGCCGTGTTGCCTTCTCAACTTCTTCTACTTCACCTACATGTGGATTGCCACAAGGTAATGCTAGGGTGAGTAGTGGTGGTCATTGTAATGATGATAGTGTGCTTATTCTTGGTGATTCTTCATCACTATCTTATTGCAATGGTACTTCTTTGGACTTTAACACTTCGAGCACCTTACATGTTTCACTTGCTCGTGTTGGTAGTCCTTGCATATCATGTAGAAATTGCTTGCTCAAATCTCATGATGATATGCTTGCTATGTCTTGTTGCCATGATAAAAATGTATCTATTTCCTCGAGTTATTGTGCTAACAATGTAGAGGAAACTCAACACTCCATGGAACAAGATGTGGTCTTGAATGGTGCTTCAAGGGATCCTACATCATCATCTATTGCATTTTGCCTTATGGCCAAGGCCTCAAAGGTATCTCCCACTTCGAATCCCAATATATCTTGTGATGATATTGATGATGGAAAGAATCATGATGATGTCGATTATGATGATGTTGCCTCCTTAAAAATTAAGGGGGAAATGATTTTTAAAGCTCTTCTTAAGAATAAAATTACTCGTTCCAACTTCATGGAAATCATGTCGATTGCTATTGAGAGCAAGAAATATATTGATGAGTTGGAATCTCATCTTGAGGAGCATGAGGTCACCATTGATAAAATGGAAGGTCATGGGTGTGATTACGCTAATGAGATTGCAGACCTCTCTCAAGCTCTTGAACTTAAACAAACCACCAAGGAATCTCTTGAGGAGACTTTTGCTCTAGAATTATCTAGAGTGAAGGAATCTAATGATAGAGCTCTTGAGGTGGCCAATGTTTTTGAAACTAAAAATGCTAAGCTTGAAGTTTCTCATGCTAGACTCCTTGAGGATTTTGAGCACCTCGAAAATGGCTCAAGGGTCATCAACGGTGAGCTCATCAAACTCACCAAGTCTCATGCTCAACTTGAAGCTTCTTATTTAAAAGAGATTTCCAAGTTGTCTTCTCCTCTTGTTGTTAATGATGATGCTTGTGCTACTAACTCTAGTTCTTGTGAAGCATCCATTTTGAAGGAGAATGTTGAGCTACGGGCTCAATTTGAGGTGCTATCTAGTAATTATGGGAAATTGGAAGAAAGTCATGAAAAGCTCTCAAGCTCTCATGATGATCTTCTAGTATCCCATAGTGTGCTAAAGATAGCTCATGAGGCCATGATTGTTAAGGTAACATCTAGTGAGCCTCATGTGGATACTAGCACTACTTCTAGTCAGGGCTTCTTTGGATCACAGGATTTGCAAAACAAAGGAATAGGAAAAATGGAGGATTTGATTGCCATGACATAGCCAATCCTGTGGATTTTTTCCAGAGGTCGGACCTCATGTGTAAATTCCTTTGGAATCAGCACCTTGGAGACCCAATCCTGAGGAATTTTAATGGCCCAATCCTTTAATCCAAATGCGTTTCATAGGAAACAATCCTGAGGATTGATATCCCATGAAAATCCTGTGAAAATCCTCCAATCCAAAGAAGGCCTCAAAATAGTATATTGCCATGTGCTAATCCTTGTAATTCATCTACTCACAATGTTGGTACATCTTGTGATGAATTGCTTTCCTTGCCTTGTTGCTCTAACGATGAAGCCTATACTTCCTCTAGTACTTGTGTTGAGACTAACCATGTAGAGGAAATCAAAGAGCTCAAGGCCCAAGTCACTTCTTTGAAGAAAGACTTGGAAAAGAGTCATTGAGGGAAATCCACACTCAACAATATCCTGAGTGTGCAAAAATCCCCCAATGACAAAGGTGGACTTGGATTCAACTCCAATAATAAGAAGAAGTCCAAGATGAACAAAAGGAAGGGCCAAGAACAAGTCAAGAATTCGGCCAAGATTGTTTGCTTCAAGTGCAAAGTAGAAGGGCATCATGTTAGATCTTGCCCATTGAAGAAGAAGGCCATTAGTGTTAAGCAAAAAGGGAAGAGGGCACAAGTTCAATCTCATGCTCAACCTCAAGTTGAAGAAAGGCCTCTTCCCAAGAAGACTCAAGTTAATGCTTCTCTTGTTGAGAAATCAAGTGAGAAGAAAGTGAAGAGTAGACGTTGCTACTTATGTCGTGAGAAAGGCCACGTCGCTTCTTCATGCACTAGTGGTAACTTATCCAACCCAATTACTATTGATGATATCTATTCTCTTGGGAAGGATAAGGTCGGCAATGTGTTTGCCAAGTTTGTTGGTACTCAAAGTGGTGTCAAGAAAAGAACCATTTGGGTTGCCAAGCCTATTGTGACTAACCTCTTAGGACCCAACTGTTGGAAATATGCCCTAGAGGCAATAATAAATTAGTTATTATTATATTTCCTTGTTCATGATAATCGTTTATTATCCATGCTATAATTGTATTGATAGGAAACTCAGATACATGTGTGGATACATAGACAACACCATGTCCCTAGTAAGCCTCTAGTTGACTAGCTCGTTGATCAATAGATGGTTACGGTTTCCTAACCATGGACATTGGATGTCGTTGATAATGGGATCACATCATTAGGAGAATGATGTGATGGACAAGACCCAATCCTAAGCCTAGCACAAAGATCGTGTAGTTCGCATGCTAAAGCTTTTCTAATGTCAAGTATCATTTCCTTAGACCATGAGATTGTGCAACTCCCGGATACCATAGGAATGCTTTGGGTGTACCAAACGTCACAACGTAACTGGGTGGCTATAAAGGTGCACTACAGGTATCTCCGAAAGTGTCTGTTGGGTTGGCACGAATCGAGACTGGGATTTGTCACTCCGTGTAAACGGAAAGGTATCTCTGGGCCCACTCGGTAGGACATCATCATAACGTTCACAATGTGATCAAAGAGTTGATCGCGGGATGATGTGTTACGGAACGAGTAAAGAGACTTGCCGGTAACGAGATTGAACAAGGTATTGGCATACCGACGATCGAATCTCGGGCAAGTACAATACCGCTAGACAAAGGGAATTGAATACGGGATCGATTGAGTCCTTGACATCGTGGTTCATCCAATGAGATCATCGTGGAACATGTGGGAGCCAACATGGGTATCCAGATTCCGCTGTTGATTATTGGCCGGAGAACGTCTCGGTCATGTCTGCATGGTTCCCGAACCCGTAGGGTCTACACACTTAAGGTTCGACGATGCTAGGGTTATAAAGGAAGTTTGTATGTGGTTACCGAATGTTGTTAGGAGTCCCGGATGAGATCCCGGACGTCACGAGGAGTTCCGGAATGGTCTGGAGGTAAAGATTTATATATGGGAAGTCCTGTTTTGGTCAACGGAAAAGTTTTGGGTTTTTCCGGTAACGTACCGGGACCACCGGGAGGGTCCCGGGGGTCCACCAAGTGGGGCCACCAACCCCGGAGGGCTGCATGGGCCAAGTGTGGGAGGGGACCATCCCCAGGTGGGCTGGTGCGCCCCCCACAAGGGGCCCAAGGCGCAGGGGAGAGTGGGAGGGGGCAAACCCTAGGGCAGATGGGCCCTAAGGCCCACCCCAGGCGCGCCTCCCCTCTCTCCCCCTCTGGCCGCCACCCAGATGGGATCTGGGGGCTGCCGCCACCCCTGGGGAGGGAACCCTAGAGGGGGCGCAGCCCCCTCCCCTCCCCCTATATATACTTGAGGGTTTTGGGGCTGCCAACCCATGAGTTTGATCTCTCCCTGGCGCAGCCCTACCTCTCTCCCTTCTCCTCTCCCGCAGTGCTTGGCGAAGCCTTGCTGGATCACCACGCTCCTCCACCACCACCACGCCGTTGTGCTGCTGTTGGATGGAGTCTTCCTCAACCTCTCCCTCTCTCCTTGCTGGATCAAGGCGTGGGAGACGTCACCGGGCTGTACGTGTGTTGAACGCGGAGGTGTCGTCCGTTCGGCACTAGGATCTCCGGTGATTTGGATCATGACGAGTACGACTCCTTCAACCCCGTTCTCTTGAACTCTTCCGCTTAGCGATCTACAAGGGTATGTAGATGCACTCTCCTTCCCCTCATTGCTGGTTTCTCCATAGATAGATCTTGGTGACACGTAGGAAAATTTTGAATTTCTGCTATGTTCCCCAACAGTGGCATCATGAGCTAGGTCTATGCGTAGATTCTTTGCATGAGTAGGACACAAAGTAGTTGTGGGCGTTGATTTTGTTCAATATGCTTACCGTTACTAGTCCAATCTTGATTCGGCGGCATTGTGGGATGAAGCGGCCCGGACCGACCTTACACGTACACTTACGTGAGACAGGTTCCACCGACTGACATGCACTTGTTGCATAAGGTGGCTAGCGGGTGCCAGTCTCTCCCACTTTAGTCGGATCGGATTCGATGAAAAGGGTCCTTATGAAGGGTAAATAGCAATTGACATATCACGTTGTGGTTTTTGCGTAGGTAAGAAACGTTCTTGCTAGAAACCCATAGCAGCCACGTAAAACATGCAAACAACAATTAGAGGACGTCTAACTTGTTTTTGGAGGGTATGCTATGTGATGTGATATGGCCATGAAGAATGTGATGAATGATATGTGATGTATGAGATTGATCATGTTCTTGTAATAGGAATCACGACTTGCATGTCGATGAGTATGACAACCGGCAGGAGCCATAGGAGTTGTCTTTATTTATTGTATGACCTGCGTGTCATTGAACAACGCCATGTAATTACTTTACTTTATTGCTAACCGGTAGCCATAGTAGTAGAAGTAATAAGTTGGCGAGACAACTTCATGGAGACACGATGATGGAGATCATGATGATGGAGATCATGGTGTCATGCCGGTGACGACGATGATCATGGAGCCCCGAAGATGGAGATCAAAAGGAGCAAAATGATATTGGCCATATCATGTCACTATATGATTGCATGTGATGTTTATCATGTTTATGCATCTTATTTGCTTAGAACGACGGTAGTAAATAAGATGATCCCTCATTAAAGTTTCAAGAAAGTGTTCCCCTAACTGTGCACCATTGCGAAAGTTCGTCGTTTCGAAGCACCACGTGATGATCGGGTGTGATAGATTCTTACGTTCACATACAACGGGTGTAAGCCAGATTTACACACGCGAAACACTTAGGTTGACTTGACGAGCCTAGCATGTACAGACATGGCCTCGGAACACAAGAGACCGAAAGGTCGAGCATGAGTCGTATGGTAGATACGATCAACATGAAGATGTTCACCGATGATGACTAGTCCGTCTCACGTGATGATCAGACACGGCCTAGTTGACTCGGATCATGTAATCACTTAGATGACTAGAGGGATGTCTATCTGAGTGGGAGTTCATAAGATGAACTTAATTATCCTGAACATAGTCAAAAGATCTTTACAAATTATGTCGTAAGCTCGCGTTTTAGTTCCACTGTTTAGATATGTTCCTAGAGAAAATATAGTTGAAAGTTGATAGTAGCGATTATGCGGACAGAAGAAAGCTTATGTCCTTAATGCACCGCTCAGTGTGCTGAACCCCAAACGTCGTCTGTGGATGTTGCGAACATCGGACATACACGTTTTGATAACTACGTGATAGTTCAATTAAACGGTTTAGAGTTGAGGCACCAAAGACGTTTTCAAAACGTCGCGGAACATATGAGATGTTTCAAGGGCTGAAATTGGGATTTCAGGCTCGTGCCCACGTCAAGAGGTATAAGACCTCCGACGATTTTTTTAGCCTGCAAACTAAGGGAGAAAAAAGCTCAATCGTTGAGCTTGTGCTCAGATTGTCTGAGTACAACAATCACTTTAATCGAGTGGGAGTTGATCTTCCAGATGAGATAGTGATGTTTCTCCAAAGTCATTGCCACCATGCTTCTAGAGCTTCGTGATGAACTATAACATATCAGGGATAGATATGATGATCCTTGAAGTATTCGCGATGTTTGACACCGCGAAAGTAGAAATCAAGAAGGAGCATCAATTGTTGATGGTTAGTGAAACCACTAGTTTCAAAAGGGCAAGGGCAAGAAGGGATACTTCATGAAACGGCAAATCAGTTGCTGCTCTAGTGAAGAAACCCAAGGTTGAACCCAAACCCGAGACTAAGTGCTTCTATAATAAGGGGAACAACCACTGGAGCAGAATTACTCTAGATACTTGGTAGATGAGAAGGCTGGCAAGGTCGATAGAAGTATATTGGATATACATTATGTTAATGTGTACTTTACTAGTACTCCTAGTAGCACCAGGGTATTAAGATACCGGTTCGGTTGCTAAGTGTTAGTAACTCGAAATAAAAGAGCTATGGAATAAACGGAGACTAGCTAAAGGTGAGCTGACGATATGTGTTGGAAGTGTTTCCAGGCTTGATGTGATCAAACATCGCACGCTCCCTCTACCATCAAGATTAGTATTAAACCTGAATAATTGTCATTTGGTGTTTTCGTTGAGCATAGACATGATTGGATTATGTCTATCGCAATACGGTTATTCATTTACGAAGAATAATGGTTACTCTAATTATTTGAATAATACCTTCAATGGTCTTGCACCTAAAGGAATGGTTTATTGAATCTCGATCGTAGTGATACACATTTTCATGCCAAAAGATATAAGATAGTAATGATAGTACCACTTACTTGTGGCACTGCCATGTAAGTCATATTGGTATAAAACGCATGAAGAAGCTCCATGTTGATGGATCTTTGGACTCACTCGTTTTTGAAAAGTTTGAGACATGCGAACCATGTCTATTGGTGTATACGCATGAAGAAACTCCATGCAGATGGATCATTTGGACTCACTTGATTTTGAATCACTTGAGATATGCAAATCATACCACATGGGCAAGATGACTGAAAAGCCTCGTTTTCAGTAAGATGGAACAAGATAGCAACTTGTTGGAAGTAACACATTTTGATGTGCGCAGTCCAATGAGTGCTGAGGCATGCAGTGAATATCGTTATGTTCTTACTTCACAGATGATTCGAGTAGATGTTGAGTATATTTACTTGATGAAACACAAGTCTGAATTATTGAATGGTTCAAGTAATTTCAGAGTGAAGGTGAAGATCGTCGTGACAAGAGGATAAAATGTCTATGATATGATCATAGAGATGAGTATCTGAGTTACAAGCTTTGGCACGCAATTAAGACATTGCGGAAATTGTTTCACAATTAATACCGCCTGGAACACCATAGTGTAATGGTGTGTCCGAACATCATAGTTGCACCCTATTGGATATGGTGCGTACCATGATGTCTCTTATCGAATTACCACTATCGTTCATGGGTTAGGCATTAGAGACAACCGCACTCACTTTAATAGGGTACCATGTAATTCCGTTGAGATGACACCGTGAGAACTATGGTTTAGAGAAACCTAAGTTGTCGTTTCTTAAAAGTTTGGGGCAGCGACGCTTATGTGAAAAAGTTTCAGGTTGATAAGCTCGAACTCAAAGCGGATAAAATGCATCTTCATAGAACACCCAAAATAGTTGGGTATACCTCCTAATTCAGATCCAAAAGCAATAGGGATTGTTTCTTGGATCGGGTCCTTTCTCGAGGAAAGGTTTGTCTCGAAAATTGAGCGGGAGGAAGGTGGAGACTTGATGAGGTTATTGAACCATCACTTCAACTAGTGTGTAGTAGGGCACATGAAGTTGTTCCTATGGCGTCTACACCAATTGAAGTAGAAGCTTATGATAGTGATCATGAAGTTTCGGATCAAGTCACTGCCGTACCTCGTAGGGTGACATGGATGCGTACTACTTCAGAGTGGTACGGTGATCCTGTCTTGAAGGTCATGTTGCTAGACAACAATGAACCTACGAGCTATGGAGAAGCGATGGTGGGCCCATATTCCGACAAATGGTTAGAATCCATGAAATCCGAGATAGGATCCATGTATCAGAACAAAGCATGGACTTTGGTGGACTTGCCCGATGATCGGCAAGCCATTGAGATAAATGGATCTTTAAGAAGAAGACGGACGTGGACGGTAATGTCATCGTCTATGAAGCTCGACTTGTGACGAAGAATTTTTCACAAGTTCAAGGAGTTGACTACAATGAGATTTTATCATCCGTAGCGATGCTTAAGTCCGTTAGAATCATGTTAGCATTAGCTGCATTTATGAAATCTGGCAGATGGATATCAAAACGAGTTTCCTTACCAGTTTTCGTAAGGAAAGGTTGTATGTAATACAATCAGAAATGTTTTGTCGATCCTAAGGATGCTAAAAGGTATGCTAGCTCCAGCGATCCTTCCATGGACTGGAGTAAGCATCTCGGAGTTGGAATGTACACTTTGATATGATGATCAAAGATTTTGGGTTTGTACAAAGTTTATGAGAAACTTGTATTTCCAAAGAAGTGAGTGGGAGAACTATAGAATTTCTGATGAGTATATGTTGTTGACATATTGATGATCAGAAATGATGTAGAATTTTCTGTAAAGCATATAGGGTTATTTGAAAAGTGTTTTTTCAAGTGAAAACCTGGATTAAGCTACTTGAACATTGAGCATCAAGATCTATGAGGATAGATCAAAAACGCTTAATGGTACTTTCAAATGAGCATATACCTTCACATGATCTTGAAGGTGTTCAAGATGGATCAGTCAAAGAAGGAGTTCTTGCCTGAGATGTAAGGTATGAAGTTAAGAGTTAAAGCTCGACCACGACAGAAGAGAGAGAAAGGAAGAATGTCGTCCCCTATGCTTCAAACGTAGGCTCTACAGTATGCTATGCTAAGTACCGCACCTGATGTGTGCCTTGCCACATGTATGGCAAGAGGGTACAAAGGTGATCAAGGAGTGGATCACCAGATAGCGGTCAAAATTATCCTTAGAGGAATAAGGATTTGTTTCTCGATTATGGAGGTGATAAAGAGTTCGGCGTAAAGGGTTACGACGATACAAGCTTTAACACATATCCGAATGACTCTGAGTAGCAAACCGGATACGTATAGTGGAGCAACCATTTGGAATAGCTCCAAGTGGAGCGTGGAAGCAGCATTTACAATATGACTTAGAGAATTGCGAAGTACATACGGATCTGAATATTGCAGACCCGTTGACTAAAACCTCTCTTGCAAGCAAAACATGATCAAACCCAAGAACTCATTGAGTCTTAATCACATGATGATGTGAACTAGTTTAGTTACACTAGTAAACTCTTTGGATGTTGGTCACATGGCGATGTGACCTGTGAGTGTTAATCACATGGCGATGTGAACTAGATTATTGACTCTAGTGCAAGTGGGAGACTGTTGGAAATATGCCCTAGAGGCAATAATAAATTAGTTATTATTATATTTCCTTGTTCATGATAATCGTTTATTATCCATGCTATAATTGTATTGATAGGAAACTCAGATACATGTGTGGATACATAGACAACACCATGTCCCTAGTAAGCCTCTAGTTGACTAGCTCATTGATCAATAGATGGTTACGGTTTCCTAACCATGGACATTGGATGTCGTTGATAACGGGATCACATCATTAGGAGAATGATGTGATGGACAAGACCCAATCCTAAGCCTAGCACAAAGATCGTGTAGTTCGTATGCTAAAGCTTTTCTAATGTCAAGTATCATTTCCTTAGACCATGAGATTGTGCAACTCCCGGATACCATAGGAATGCTTTGGGTGTACCAAACGTCACAACGTAACTGGGTGGCTATAAAGGTGCACTACAGGTATCTCTGAAAGTGTCTGTTGGGTTGGCACGAATCGAGACTGGGATTTGTCACTCCGTGTAAACGGAGAGGTATCTCTGGGCCCACTCGGCAGGACATCATCATAATGTGCACAATGTGACCAAAGAGTTGATCGCGGGATGATGTGTTACGGAACAAGTAAAGAGACTTGCCGGTAACGAGATTGAACAAGGTATTGGCATACCGACGATCGAATCTCGGGCAAGTACAATACCGCTAGACAAAGGGAATTGAATACGGGATCGATTGAGTCCTTGACATCGTGGTTCATCCGATGAGATCATCGTGGAACATGTGGGAGCCAACATGGGTATCCAGATCCCGCTGTTGATTATTGGCCGGAGAACGTCTCGGTCATGTCTGCATGGTTCCCGAACCCGTAGGGTCTACACACTTAAGGTTCGATGACGCTAGGGTTATAAAGGAAGTTTGTATGTGGTTACCGAATGTTTTTCGGAGTCCCGGATGAGATCCCGGACGTCACGAGGAGTTCCGGAATGGTCCGGAGGTAAAGATTTATATATGAGAAGTCCTGTTTTGGTCACCGGAAAAGTTTTGGGTTTTTCCGGTAACATACCGGGACCACCGGGAGGGTCCCGGGGGTCCACCAAGTGGGGCCACCAACCCCGGAGGGCTGCATGGGCCAAGTGTGGGAGGGGACCAGCCCCAGGTGGGCTGGTGCGCCCCCCACAAGGGGCCCAAGGCGCAGGGGAGAGTGGGAGGGGGCAAACCCTAGGGCAGATGGGCCCTAAGGCCCACCCCAGGCGCGCCTCCCCTCTCTCCCCCTCTGGCCGCCACCCAGATGGGATCTGGGGGCTGCCACCACCCCTGGGGAGGGAACCCTAGAGGGGGCACAGCCCCCTCCCCTCCCCCTATATATACTTGAGGGTTTTGGGGCTGCCAACACATGAGTTTGACCTCTCCCTGGCGCAGCCCTACCTCTCTCCCTTCTCCTCTCCCGCAGTGCTTGGCGAAGCCCTGCTGGATCACCACGCTCCTCCACCACCGCCACGCCGTTGTGCTGTTGTTGGATGGAGTCTTCCTCAACCTCTCCCTCTCTCCTTGCTGGATCAAGGCGTGGGAGACGTCACCGGGCTGTACGTGTGTTGAACGCGGAGGTGCCGTCCGTTCGGCACTAGGATCTCCGGTGATTTGGATCACGACGAGTACGACTCCTTCAACCCCGTTCTCTTGAACGCTTCCACTTAGCGATCTACAAGGGTATGTAGATGCACTCTCCTTCCCCTCGTTGCTGGTTTCTCCATAGATAGATCTTGGTGACACGTAGGAAAATTTTGAATTTCTGCTACATTCCCCAGCACCAACTTGGTTGGGGACAAACAAGCTCAAACTTGATCAATAGGTGTTGTTGGAGGGCATTGGAGACTTGCCTACATTATGAAGAATTAAGGGGACTTCATCATTCTTATTGTCTCAAGCCAAGTCAATTGGATTATCAAGTTTCTATCTTATATCCAATGTGCCTCCTTGCGGTAACTTGTACTTAAATTGTTTGCATTGAAAGTTACTTCCCCCCATGCATGTGTTGGTTTTGTTCCTTGCTGTGTTTGTATATGTTGTGCTTCCAACTTTCTTATCTTGAGCAATCAAGTATGTGTGTGTTGGTTTGCACATCATGTACGTGTGTTTCGTGCGTTGAGCCTTTATGCTTCTTGTTTGTACCCTAGTTGGCTCTTGTGAGAGATCAATGGAACATCCCATTTTGGGGGAGTGATGTGCTTTGTGCACCTCGCAATCCTATTAATGTGTGTACATGAGGAATACCATCTAGTATTGATATTACAAGATTATCTAGTCGCTAGGTGATATATCTCTCATGAGAAATTCAAATTCTAAAAATTCCATTGATTATCTCGTGTTGGATTCTCTTATTGCCTCTTGTTAAGTTCTTTTTGGTATCACATTATGGGGAGTAATATGCTATGTGCATATTACAAGCCTAGAAAATGTGTACATTTGAGATAGTGTCTCCTAGAATTGATATTGTAGATTATATTGTTCCTAGGTGACATGTTAGCTCTACAAGTGGCAATTTGCTTGTGTTTGTTGTGAAGATGATGTTGGATGTCCGTGTTATCTACCACCAGGATTTATTTTCAAATACTTCTTGTCTTTTGACAATTGGTAGTCACTTATGTGTGGTAGAATTTATTGATCATCTTTACTTTGGGTTTTGTCTTTTTTTTGCCTTTTCTCTTGCCAAGGTTTGTGTCAACTCCCGTTGTCTTCCCTACCACTTGTGGATCTCGTTTATTTCTTGTTCTTGTCTAGTGTTTTCTAGATATAGTGAAAGTGGTGATCCCACCTTGTGCATTTTGTATTGAAATGCAAATCCTATATAATGCACAACTCGTGGGGGAGCTATCCTATTTTCTTTAGAACACTCTTCTTGTGATCCTTATCAAGTGTGTTTTGGTGGAAGACAAGCCATTTCTTTTTGGTACTTTGTGCCATCACGAAACTTTGTTGAGAGCTTGGTTTGTTTGGAACCATCCTCTCTTTGGGAGTTTGACATCTTTAGTTTAGTGTGTATCAATGGATATCTCACTCCTTGATGTATCTTTAATGATATCTTTCAAGTGATGATTTATCTATTTGGTATCCTTTTCTCTTGGCATTTCGTTTTCTTTTGGTTTCGGGTTTTGAAAGTCTTGAGCATGCATGTTTACTTCATGTATTTTATTTGGCATGCTTTCTTTCTTTGACTCGATATATAGGGGAATCTCCACCAAGTCTCAAATTGGATGAGATGTGTATGAAATTCATTTTCATATCTTTATGCACATATTTATGTGGAGTTTGTCCTATGTATTGGTGTTTCTAACTATTTGGTCCCGATGAGTTTGGGTACCGTTTAGTTTGTGTTGTTCTTCTAGGAATGGTTGGAGATGTGTTGGATGCTCGGCTCACTCACAAGGAAGGTGTTTTCACCATGTGCTTATTGGAGTCAAGCTAGGATGATCAATGGACTACCATCTACCTTCAATTGGTATCTACTACATCCTTCAATGGTATCTCGGTAACAAGTATCATCATCTACTTCATGCACACATTTCTTGCATCAACCTTGTGTAGGTTGCATCTTGGCATGATATTCATTTCATATCATGTGATACTTTTTTCATTTCTCAAAGCATCTCAACGATGATCTCATGTTGCTAGTTGTGATGTCTTTGATGGTTGTGTGGTAGGAATTCATCTATATCCAATAAGACCATATCTAGCCATGTGCTATGCTTCCAAGCAAATATCTTATTGGTATATCTATGACTTCCTTTTGGATATCTTGTTCGTTCGTGTTGTAACTATTTCAGGTGTACATCCTTCTTTGTAGACATATATCATCATGATTTCGTCTACCTAGAACCTTATACACTTGAGAGAAATTACATCTCTAGATGATATCCTTTCTTTCACGTCCACCTTGTCTTTCTTATGTTATTTCTTTGGTGGCTCCATAAAAGCTTTTGCCTTGAGTGCGTATCATATCTCGTTGCATCTTGATGCACTCTTGTGTGGTGAAGATTATTTTCCTCTTGCTTATCCCTGCGAGGCTTAATTGGTATCCCTCGTCTTGATGAGGCTTTCATCTTCTTTTTTCACCATGGGTTGTCACAAGCATAGGTTCTTTATATGCTTATTAGTGAGCTTGTGAACCCGGTTGCTAGTTGTATGTGGGAATGACATGCCTTGCACCGTGTATCTCATTCTTTCAAGACTATATTGATGCGTAATGCTCATCCGTACATTAGTCTTCTCTAGTGCATTGCCTTGACTCACACACATCATTTTGGTTGAGCCCTTTCTTAAGTCGCCTCTTTTACTTGTTGCTCAACCATGTGTTTGTTGCAAGTACTAGGCTTAGTTTCCTATTTGCTCACTTGCACTTGTTGTAAGTTTCTATTGATTTTGGGGGAGCTATGATCCTATTTTGTGCACTTTGTATCCAAAATACAAAAATTCTTGATGTGCACAAATCATGGGGAGCTTCTCTAGTTTCTTTAGAACACTGCTCCGCTCTTATCATAATATCCTTTATTCATGTTGCTCGTAGGATCATTGGCCTAGTTGGTTCAATTGGTATCTTTGGATAGCTTGCTTCAATTGGTATCTTTTGGTTGCTTGATTGCTTGTTTCTCTCTTTGATTATGTCTTTGTGGCATATCTTCCTTTTGCAATCTTTGGGCCTCAATATAGTTTGTCTTCCTCCAAGTATTTACCATTGGATATGTGTATTGCATTCCACTCTCTTGTTGAGAAATACACAATTTATGGAGGAACACATTTTATATTGGCCTTCTAAGCTTTTAGCCCATTTTGGCAATCGATGCCAATGGGGGAGAAGTTTCAGAGAGTTTTGTGGAGAAGTTTAGAGAGTTGTCTCCTCTTGCTTTGGTTTTGTTCCTTAGCATTTGTATCTCATTCGCATGCACTATTGGTTGTTGCATTGCATGGTGATGCATAATTCCTTATATAAACTCTCTTGAAAGTGATTGTCAGCAATTACCAAAATGGGGGAGATTGAAAGAACATGCGATGCCCCCATGTTTGGTTTTGGTAATTGATGACAATCTCTATGGACTAATGGTTGCCTTGAGTTATATTTGAAGGTTTTGTCCATAGTCTTTTCTTGAAGTCCATGTGTTGGTTTCAAGGAGTTTATGAGTGGACCAAGGTGCTATTAAGGAATTATCCAAAGATTGGTCATGTGAGTGTTGAGCTTATTGCAAGCATGTCTTGAAGAATAAGATTGTGTGATCATTCATGTTTACCTTCAAGACATCATCCAAATGAAGAGAGTTGGAAAGATTCAAGGTTGATCAAGACTAAGTCAAGAGTGAATCAAGTTGATCAACTCACAAAGCGTAGAAGATGTATCGAGAGGGATCAAGTGATCCCATGGTATGGTGAGCATTGTCCATTGCACTTTGTGTACTAACCCATGGTCTATGTGAGAGTTCTATGTGGGGTTAGGTACGTGTCCATGGGCTTGCGTCAAGAGGAAGATATCATACAACCCATGGAAAGGATGACATCAAGTGGTGATCGTCATCATGATTGCCGTGTGCAAGTTCAAGTGGAGCATAACGAAGAGATCAAGTTCTTGAATCTTGCCATCCTTTGTGGTGTCAATGGTCTTGTGAAGATGTGCCGAAGAGAGGCTCACCCATAGTGGACTATGGGGGAGCAATCATCTAGTCTTCATCGAGCCAACGCAATCAAGAAAGGTGGTCCAACTTGAGGGAGTCAAGATCGTCATCATCTAGCTCAAGTGGACCATGTGCAAGGCAAAGGTTTGACCTTGATAGGTTTTCTCTTTTATCGGTCTCGTGGTGGTAGTTGGGAGACCGGGTTATAGGATCGTTTGCCGTACTATCAAGGGGGGATCTCAAGTTGGTAGCTTGATCGTATCGTTAGTAGAGATCTCAAACCATTGCATCCTTGCATCATGTTTCTTGGTTCTTGTTTGGTTCTCTTTGTGAGTCTTAGAGCTTATGGTCATCTTGATGACAAGCTTGAGTTCATCGAAAACGGAGTTCGCATGCGTCTTCTATGATGTTTTCGGTCTTGGAGGTTTTACCGGTATTATCCGAGGAAGGGTTCTCACCTTTTTCTTATGGGCCTTTTCTAATTTGCTTCTTATTGATATTTATTTCAAGATTGTGTTAGCCCTTGTTGCTAGCTTTCCAACAAACTTGGTTTCATCAAATTCGGCGCTTGTATGCGAAAGTTGTGGCTGTTTTGATATTGCCTGTTTTACATAGAGAGGTTGGTGTTTGGAGCGGTTGTACTGCTCCAGAATTGGTCTGGAGGTTGTACCGGCCATGTACCGCTCCACCACCGGACTAGTTTCTGTTGTGGTGCGGTTGTTGGGCGGTTGTGAGCCGGTTGTACCGCTTATTGCCTGTTACCAGTTGTACCGGTGCTCATAGCAGTTGTACCGCTCCTATGTTATTCTGCACATAACGGGAAGATTCGTGGGGATCTATTTAAGGGGGTCTTCTTTCCCAATGGTTCCCTAACTCTTGAGCTCGTTTTTGCCCCCATTGTTGACCTTCTTTGAGCTTGCTAACTCTCAATCCCTCCATGGATTCTTGCTAGTTTTTGAGGGAAAAGAGAAAGAGGAGATCTAGATCCACACTTCCACCAATCACTTTCTCCTCTATGTGAGAGGAACCCCTTGGATCTAGATCTTGGAGTTCTTTGTGTTCTCCTTCTTGTTCTTCCTCTCACTTTCCTCCCTAGCATTAGTTGCTTTGGTGGGATTTGAGAGAGAAGGACTTGGGCACTCTGTGTGCCCTTGCCATTGCATTTGTGCATCGGTTTGAGTTCTCCATGGTGCGTGGAAGTTACAAGTTGAGAAGCTTATTACTCTTGGGTGCTTGGTACCCTTGAGCTTGTTCCTCTTGGGTGCTTGGGCGCCCTAGACGGTTGGTGGTGCTTGGAGCTCAATCATTGTGGTGTAAAGCTCCGGGCAAGCGTTGGGGTCTCCAATTAGGTTGTGGAGATCGCCCCGAGCAATTTGACGGGTACCGGTGACCACCCCCAAGGGTTGCCAAAGTGTACGGGTTCGATGACCGCCCCCAAGGGTCGACATTTGTACGGGTTCGGTGACCGCCCTCAAGGGTCCCTTAGTGGAATCATGGCATCTTGCATTGTGTGAGGGCGTGAGGAGATTACGGTGGCCCTACTGGCTTCTTGGGGAGCATTGTGCCTCCACACCGCTCCAAACGGAGATTAGCATCCGCAAGGGTGTGAACTTCGGGATACATCGTCGTCTCCGCGTGCCTCGGTTATCTCTTACCCAAGCCCTTTACTTATGCACTTTACTTTATGATAGCCATATTGTTCTTTGTCATATATCTTGCTATCGCATAGTTACTTATCTTGCTTACCATAAGTTGTTGGTGCACATATATAGGTGAGCCTAGTTGTTTTAGGTTTTGTGCTTGACAAATTAACCGCTAGGTTTATTCCGCATTTGTTCAAGCCTAAACCGTAATTATTTTAAAGCGCCTATTCACCCCCCCTCTAGGCGACATCCACGATCTTTCACCTGGTCATAAGCCAATGCACATGCTTAGCCTGACCCAGGTGTAGAAATTTTGACGCGTGTCTTATACAAAATATGTCTGGGACTACTAATTAAGTCTTAGCATATGTATATAGTTGGTTTCATAGGCATCGGGCTAGAACATGAACCAAACGTCTAGACCATAGGCTAGCCTGACCAGACAATAAAATGACATCTTTTCACGTGCAATCAAGGCAACCATTTATTACTGGCACGCCATTATATTCATCAACCAAATTGGCCCATAGACTTCTTTCCTTTATCTGGACTAGACGCTAATCTGCCATGTAACGAGAGCCTATGCAAGACCGGGATGTCAAAGAAAAAAAGTCGCAAGACCAACTACCCCTCCAAACTCTAGGGAAGCGTTTGGTAGCCTGCAACGTTTTTTGGCCTCCTTGCATATGTGACTGAGTTGGGCTTGACTGAGGGAAATACAGGCTAAAAATCATGTTTTGCACATAGTTTGTTTGTTTGCATCCTCCTCATGGTATTTGCTTGCAGGTCTGTTTTAGGCAGATGCAAAGTATGTGGTGTTTGGTTACATGCAACACATATGGTCTGATAACCTCTTGTTGGGGTTGTGAGGTTACATCATAGACACAACCCATAAACCCATAAATAGGCATAACATAAATCCATAAACCACAATCTTAACGCAACCCATATTTTTGAAAGAATCTTGGAGGATTCTAATTTTTAGTTTTTCTCCTTCTATTTTAGTTATTTGATTCCTAGGATTACAATCCATTTCTTTTCTGTAGGATTGGCTTGTACTAGTTTTCATAAAAAAATTATCCACTCCAACCTCATGTGAAGAATATTACGTTTTCATGTGTCAAATCAAACACCTATACAAGTCTTGTAGTATTGAAGATGGCATGCCACTCCATTCTTGTGCTTTTTCTATTCCTACATTTAAGATATCTTGTACTCAAAGAGGTCCTAAACAACCTATGGAAAATTTGAAACACCACGTTAGCACCTTCAAGAAGGAGGTAACACATACGGCAACATTACCGCAATTAACTAGTGAATGCTAGAACATAGGTTTTCACCATAACATTTGAAATTCCCAAACAACACTTCTAGCAAGAAAATGTCGTGCCGGTGACGTCGTTGCCATATCTAACTAATGAAAACCACATCGAGGAATTCACCTCAATGTTCAAAAACCCAACATCGTTTCTCCATGATTTCTTCAAAGTTCACCTAAAACATATGACTACTAAAACGACCGCATGGACCATATATTGTATGGATTAGTGAGAAACCTCGTTGAAGTGTGCAGCGTCGTGGCGTCATGATGCACGTTAGAACCAACAAAACGCTCTTAAGAAGCACCCGTGCCACCCTCACAACCACACGGCCAACCAAAATTGTAACACCTAGGAACCGGACCGGCATGTGATATGTCCTAGAAACCTTGCTAATCGGTGGCGACGAGAAGAGAGAAGCCCTCTGTCACCATAGGAGCGACAAGGGCTACCACACACTCACGGCCTGTAGCCAATTAAACAACCGACAATTATATCAAACAAGTGGACCTAACAAATTTATAGTTTAGATACTTTATAGGACACCGGGCTAACAAAGTTCAATGTACATCCATCCATGCCATCTTCCACGCAAATTCAGAAGTCACTCTGGATAAAATAGTGCAATAATACAAACACCAAGCACCAATACAAAACCGTTTCACATATTCCTTTCTATTACCAAGTGGCTAATGATTCCCGTATCCATGAACTACATGCTAAATAAATCTTTCATTAATCAGTTTTGCCGTCGTACTCTGTACTAAATAGTTTGCCATCAATTATCGATGCTTCAAGTGGTAGTTGCTACATATATCAAAAGGTCAATCCCGAACAACATGCCAACATGGATCCTACTTTAGTATTTTGTCTACGACCAAGTGGCACATCAGTTTAGCTCATTACACTAAATACTACCTCCATATCAAACTATATGACGTTTTTACAGGGCAAAATAACCTAAAAAACATCTTATATTTTGATACGGAGGTAATATTTGATATTTTCAGAGGAAAACCTTAAGATAGCATTAGGAAAACTGAAAACTATTTATGGCGATGTTTACGTGGTTAAGGCAGACAACCAATATGTTTTTACCTAACATAGATGACGACATAGCCTACAGATAAACACACCTCCCACATCGTCTTAGGCTGATCACAGTGGGAGTAACTTAACTGGTAACATAACGCATACAAGACAAATATGCTTATCTGGCAAGGAGTTGATGAGGAAAGAAGTGTTTGTGGTAACATAATATGTTATCGTAACATAACACACCCTAATGCAAAATGAGTATACAACTTAAAGAAGACTTGCACGACACTACACTTATGTTATTACCCACTATGAAGGTATTAACATAGACTAGTAACATCTGCATATTACTAGTCCAAGTTACTTCTTACTATGACTAGCCTTAGGCATTGTCTTAGTCTTGTACAACTTTGCTCTTTGCCATTATGATCTTTTATGTGTGTGTGCGCGCGCGCAGTGGTGTTTAGTTTGCGCATCTTAATCAAGCACACGTGAGGTACATACTCGTTGTGTTTTTACCCCCTTGATGTAACATTAGGAATCAATAAAAATCGCCTTCTATTGAAAAAAATGAGCATTAGGAGATCACCAACACCAGTCAGGTCAGCTTTCTCTTGCATCATCGGTGTCATTTATACATGTCAATACAAATGCATAATTCGTTTTCACATTTTTTTATGTCAAACGGTTAATGCCTTTGTTAATAGTATTAAATGATGTGGTTAGAATAGATAGGAAGATACACGACCACATACAATGGATAGAGGCATAGAGCAGTAATCTCTAGGTGGTATCATTAAGAGAAGACAACCTTACACATCTCATTCCTCCTAGCAGCCGAACTAGCCCGTTTTGTAAGACTGAGGCTACGATAGACAATGGTTGCCCTGCAAATCTTCACAACTAACCCTTATGTACTTATTAATTGCTAGCCGCGGATTTGTAGATGAGACCGGGAAGAATGACATATCTCGAGGTTCACTCAGCCATGCTTCCCCGTGAGTAAATATAGCCCCAAATTCTAAGTTTAACTTTGATCAACAAAATAATATAAATTATGTGCTATAAAAGTATCATTGGATAATTAACTGAAAGAGATTTGCAATGGTATTAACATTTTTACGACATATAACTCGCTAATCAAAATTAAGCTCAAAATTCAAGAGGAGGGGGGGGGGGTCATTTTACATTGCGGGGCAATGGTAGTCTTTACCACCCTTCTAGAGTTTGTCAAACTAAAATTAACCACCCCCGTTTAGGCTTCACTGTCCATACCACCCATTCATTAGAAACAATTCCTAAACTATCGCATCAACTTGCTTCTCCCAGCACAAAGTAACGAAAGCAAGTGCAACCTCCTAAAGAAAATTAACTAGGAGTAGTATTTAACTTGCAACCATCCACCTCTTGGTCTCCCATTTGACATATATAGCACATCCAGGACTAGAGAACTTCCTCCGTTAATCCTAAGTTCCTAACCCACCCACTCTTCTGAAATTTCTTCTTCACAGCGATAAAACTCAGAATCTCGACCGCGCGTGGCTTGTCTATAATGCCGTATGCAGCTGCCCGGCCGTCGCTTCAGCAGCACAGCCGGATCAGCTCCGGCTGTAAGGCGTTGGTGGCGCACGGCGCAGCAGTGCCCGGCGAGGTGGCGCTGTACCATGAGCACGCGGCCGGCGCGGGGCAGTGCTGCTCGGCCGTGGTGCAGGCGATCGCGGCGCCCGTGGAGGCGGTGTGGTCGGTCGTGCGGCGCTTCGACCGGCCGCAGGCGTACAAGCGCTTCATCAAGAGCTGCCGCGTGGTGGACGGCGACGGCGGCGCGGTGGGGTCGGTGCGGGAGGTGCGCGTGGTCTCCGGCCTGCCTGGCACGAGCAGCCGCGAGCGGCTCGAGATTCTGGACGACGAGCGGCGGGTGCTCAGCTTCCGGATCGTGGGCGGTGAGCACCGCCTCGCCAATTACCGGTCCGTGACCACCGTGAACGAGGTGGCGTCGACGGTGGCGGCCGGGGCGCCGCGGGTGACTCTGGTGGTCGAGTCGTACGTGGTGGACGTGCCGCCTGGGAACACCAGCGACGAGACGCGCCTGTTCGTGGACACCATCGTGCGGTGCAACCTCCAGTCGCTGGCGCGCACGGCGGAGCAACTCGCGCTGGCTGTGCCGCACGTCAACTGATGCCCGTCATGCACTCCGGCAGACCAGAAAGGTACCGCCGGCCGCAGACCGTACCATGCGCGCAAGGTTGGGGTTCTGGAATCTGGAGCGACATGATTTGCACCCTAAACTAGCCCTAGTGTCATGTGATTTTTTTGGCTTTGTGCACCTGGTTGTTTTGTGTAAATCATCTCATCTTGTTAACTTAACTAGTGGTTGAATTAATGTGCAGTACTGATTCGACTACATATTACTCGAACTTTGCATATGATATCAATGAATCTTGTACATATGCGTGTAAATCTAACTGACAAACTAAATGATGAAGTGCGTCTATGTGGCCGTGTGCATTTCTCATGTGCTTAATCCTAATCAAACGAACCGCGTGCACCAAATTAATCCGCACCTCCTAACATTATCCGTGTTGCTGTCTAAGTGGATCTCGCCGACGCGAAGTTTTGCGCAACAGCGACTCACGCGTAGAAACGCTCTCAGGGACGAACTGTACCACGACGGTGACCGATGGAAAACTATTAAACAGATCACAACTAGTAGCTTGCATGCGCCTCACTTGGACACTACACTGCACCTTCCAAGTCCCCCATTATCACGATCGTGAGAAATCTCGCGAGCCCACACCCACTTGCCCCGCGCGCATACATTTCAAATAACAAATAAACAACTTGCTCCAAGCTCAATTCAACAAAGTTAGAAGAAAAACCAGAGCGGGCCGCCCCCCTTGTACGGGGAATATCTTTCCTTGGCCTGCAATCGAGTAATTAGTAGCACCACCTTGCAGCGTATGGGACTAGTCTTAGGGCAAGTTGCCTAAAGAAACTCCATGATGCGAGAGGCTCACTTTTGATTGTGCAAGTTGCTCATTTTTCATCTACAAGTCGATGTACGTGCGTAGAATCTGGTCGATCGAGCTAGATAGCTAATGCATGTCACACATTGGCATGTCGATGTCCCCCAGTTTCTCTGGTTGGTAGCTAATTAGTGGCGTCATGCATGAGCAATTTATATGGAGCCGATTAGTTAATCTTCACTGCTTAAAAAGAATGGATAAGTATATTTTTTTTGTCGTCGAACTCTTCCAGAAGTTGAGAAATCGTTCCTCAACTTCAAAACCACCAAAAGTCAGTTCTTCAACTATTTAAACTGGATACTTTTCATCCCTCAACTATTTAGTCTCTCATAACGTTTAAGGTGGTTTTACTGTGACGAGAACCTTGTCTTCATTGAAACGAGCCACGTGGACTGGTTTTGACTGCCACATCAGCTAATTGTTTGTGCATGTGTGTGTGCGCGCGCACACGCGTGTGTACAAGTAAGAACAAAAGAAAAGGAAAGTGTTTGCACTGAATATAGCTTAACAAAATCTGATTATAACTAAAAATAGTTTGGACATTTCAAAGCATTGTACTGAATTTAATTGAACATAATTTGAACCCTATATAGTTGAAGATAGTCCAAACATAGTCTCGACCCAATTTAGTTGTAGTCTGACAAAGCACTAAATGAGAAAGGGAAATAGTACTGAATATAGCTAACAATCAATGATAAACATGGATTCTCATATGTTCTGACATAATAACAGACAACAGCAAACAAGCACTAGTCTAGTAGTTTTGTTGGCACTTTCTTTGCTCTTTTATTTCCGCCAACTTGGGAACTTGCCGGGCCGGAGGTGAAATTGACAGTAAAGGATGAACTGGAGTTCATGGTGCAACCGCCACCGTGCTCAACCAACAACCGCTAGCCTTAATCACCGCCGCCAATGAGGGAATCACCACCTAAATCGTCGCCGCCGCCCAGAACAGGTCATGCCCAAGGTCACCGCTGTCGTGCCCTAGTAGCCACCACCACAACCAACGTGAAGCAAGTAACCACCGCGCCTCAATCGCCGGCTGGCCACGCCACCACTGCCGCCGTAGCCACACCTCGCTGCCTGCCGCCGCCGCCCATGAGGGAATCGCAGCAGCCGCCACCGCTATATATGTTCAGGGTTCGTGAATGGGAAAGGGGGTCGAGAGAATGCGAAAGCGAGAGAGAGAGCCGGCGGGTGCCCACGTGGCCTGTTTTAGTCAAAACAGGGCCCAGGTCACAGTAAAACTACCTTACACGTTATTAGGGACGAAAAGTATCCGATTTAAACTGTTGAGGGACTGGCTTTTGATAGTTTTGGAGTTGGGGGATGATTTCTCAAATTTCGAAAGAGTTTGAGGATGGAAAATATACTTATTATCCCTAAAAAGAATGTAAGGTTTTATGTTTTACTTTTCTTTCCATCATCCTTTCGTCCAACCTTTTCTGTGTGATAATCAAGCATCTTAATTTACTTACCTTTAAACCAATTTTACTTTAATTTATTACTCAACTTTTCATCAAAATATAAGGTAAATTACGGGCAAGATTTGATAAAAATATATTTACACAATGACATTAATATGGGCAGCTAAATCACAAACTAACGTAAATGTTGCAACACACGGACATTATCCAAGTCTACTCTAATGAAATTAGTAACAAGGCCAAATTTTGCCGGCCTAGACGTCCGTACGGCTGTTTGGCTACGTACTGGGTCAGGCAATGTGGAGTATTGTATTGCTGATTGTAAACTAGCCCCGGTTTGTTCAGTCTGCAATAAGCCTCCTTGACTCACGTGATTTTTTTTTTGTTGATTCACAGGATTCTAAAAACACAGAAATAGAAAACCCATTTTTTTCGATAAAGAGCGATTTTATTAATTCAAAATGTAGCATCAAGTGGATACAAAGCATTATGAGTAACACCCGGCCTCTGCATAACTAGGATGCACACAGCCAAATCCGAAAGTCCGACCAAAAAAAAATCATCAAATAAAAACTGACAAAACGGCAACAGTAGAGTTCTAAAGAAATAGAAAACACGTAGAATTGGAATGTCGTGCTCATCTCAATCCTACTGGATTTTAAGTTGTTTGATTGCATCATATTAAAAAAGAAGGTTTTTTTCAACAAGATTTGAGTGGATGATAGAATCCTATGGAAAGTAGTAAAAGAAAATCCTTAGAAAAATTTCTATATGATTCAATCCTATGAATCAAAAACTACCAGCATATGAAAAAATTCCAAGGATTATAATCCTTCAAAATCCCTATGAATCAATGGAACCCTTAATTTGTCGGCAGCAATGTTCCTTGGTCGACATAACGTTACAGAAGTCGCATCGGTGAAGCGTGGAGGGGCAAAAAGAATGGGAAAAGAACACGCGACGAGCGTGGAAACCAAGGGAAGGATCGCCGTTTTGACGTGATGCTCTGTCGGCCATTTTTATAGCGTGCCGTTAATGCATGGATGCAAAATTTCCAAACGCCTTTGTTAATTAGAAACAGAAAAAGGAAGGATAAAGATGGTGTGTTGCCGACTGCCGTGGGCCCTGCTGATTGCGCGATGGAGATGTATATGCCCGCCGTCCAATTGATTTTTTTTTTTGCGGGTACCGACCAATTGATCATTGACATGCAAAAGTAGTGGGATGAAATGTAAATACACAAAGAGCACAAAAAGTAGCAAAAAATACATTCAGATCAGTAAACCACGCAGCGATGAATAGAAGCACTAGAGCGAGTTAAAGACGTGCTCCCCTCATTGCCCCACCGGCGCCGGCCAAAATTTATTATAGTAGACAATCGGGAATTCGTCGTGGCCCTACAGAACCAGCGCACTAGGACAACAAAAGTCGCTATTGAAAAGAACCATACATCCGAAGGATCCAACCAGCATACTAGATCTGAATGATAGGATCATTTATGATACTAATATATGATACTATGTTACAAAGGTGGTATCATACACGATAATTCAACCCGGAGCCCGGTGAACCTTGATTAAAATAGAAAAAAGATTTCAAAAAATTTCAACTTTTTTGTGGTGCAAGATGCTCTTGTGCATGAACTCCGTGCAAAATTTTGTGAAGTTTGGACATTCAAGGAGCTCACGGAAAAAAAGAAAAAAGTTAGGCGTGAACAGTGCAATTTTCAAAAGTTTATCAGACATCCGAAATTTGTCTTTTTTGTCACAAGCTCCTCGAATGTCCAAACTTCGCAAAATTTTGTACGGAGTTCACGCACAGGAGCATCTTGCACCCAAGAAAAATTGTTTTTTAACTTCTTTCTATTTTAAATCACGGTACTGTTCATGGCCGGGCTCATCTGAGCCCGGGCACCAAATCGCCGCTCTCGGATCATGCACTAGTATCATATGCATGATACTAAGTTATGATACTACCCACTACGAGCAGCCTGAGTAGCCATATAGGGCTCAAATCTGAAATCTCATCAATCAAGGCAGATGGTGAGTGGAGGAATATATCTCATATCTTACAAAACTAACCAAATTAAACTGATGCATTAATGTGGATCAATTGAAGCGCATGCATGCTTGGCCACTACTCCCTCCGTTCCTAAATATTTGTCTTTTTAGAGATTTCAACAAGTGACTACATACGGAGCAAAATGAGTGGATCTACATTCTAAAATATGTCTATATACATCAGTATGTGGTAGTCCATTTGAAATCTCTAGAAAGTCAAATATTTAGGAACGGAGAAAGTAGACGAGTAGAAACATTACATGCACTGATGAGTTCCTTTTTAATTTGTGCATACAAAGATTTAATGCACATCGAAATCTCAATAGGAGATGGAGATTAGCCCTTTTAAATCGGAAGAACGAAAAAGTTGAGATAAGCCCTCTAAACCGGAAAGGAGTATATTTTAGCAATTATTACTAACAGTATGCTAGATTTCAAGAGGGAAAAACATTCCAAAAAACTCTGGCCCTGCAAAATAGACAAAAATTCTCAAAAGTTTTATTTTTCCATGTGGACCTCGCAAGTAAAACCAGATTTCCATGATTTTTTGCTCCTCTTATTCTCGCATAATCACATCTAGACATGGGTTTTTCTTGAAATTTACCGAAACTTGCAGGGCCATTTCTTTTTCAAGATCGAGGCTCTTTGAAGTCGACATCTTTATATTGGTTGTTCATACTTCATATTCCACAATCTCTGCCAATGAAACTGCAAAATAGCGCCATGCACTGGCTACACTAACATTATAAGCTTTGGAAAGTCGGATGAGTCGTCCAACCCAAAGGTGGGACCCTCAAGTTGCTGAATGCACTATGCATAGCTGGGGACACACCTGCTGTGTTTTTTATCAAGTAATGGATTTGGTAAGTTACCGTCGTTGTAGTGAAGACAATATAAGGGAGGGGGCGTGCACTGGTCGTGCTACGCGTCGTCGTACTTTAATAGAGAAGAGGGCAACTTCTGACAAAAGTTGCTGATTTTATAGATCCAATCAACAATTGTTGGGATGAAGATTTGGTAAGACAAACGTTGTGGCCAATTGATGTCCAGAGGGTGCTTGCGATCCCCCTCCCCACGTACAACATGTCGGATTTCATAGCTTGGAGTTTTACAAAGAATGGACTGTTCACGGTTCGTTCAGCTTATCTGGAGGAATGGAAAAAGCAACATGGGAGGAAATTGCAACATTCTAATGGCATGTGAGGAATAAATGTCAATACTATTTGGAGAAACATTTGGAAATTATCTTGTCCAGCAAAAGTGAAGATTTTTATTTGACGTACCTTACACGGAACCCTCCCGTGTCGTGTTACACTTGCTAATAGACATATGAAAGTTTCGTCCACCTGCCCATCATGTTCGAACGGGCCTGAAGATACTAAACACTTGTTATTTATGTGTCAAAAGGCAAAAGAGGTGTGGGAGAAGCTGGGATTGCACGAAGCCATTAAAAAATCTTATGCGGTCGATCGTGCGGGAGAGGCAGTACTCGAATTTTTACTTGTTATGCCAGAACACAAGCAATCTACAGTGGGCATACAGAATGTTCGCGAACTGGTCGCTATAACAACTTGTTATTTATGGTGGGAAAGACGTTCGCTAGTCCATCAGGGGAAGACCCAAGATGCATACCAAATTTCGATGGGAGCACGTGCTATAACGACAAACTATGTTATTGCCCAATCCTCCAGGGCAACGAAGAGAACAGAGGGATGGACGAGACCCCCTCTAGGTTTTGTGAAATTAAATGTCGATGCTTCGTTCGATCAAGACATGCTCTTAGAGGAACAACAGGAGCTGTACTTAGAGATGATAGGAGGGAATTGGAAAATGGATTGGTGCGCAGATGTTTTAACAGCGGAAGCCATGGCACTACGTTTTGGCATATTACTTGCACAAGAGGTAGGAAGCAACCGACTTGTTGTTAACTCCGGCAATTTGGAAGTAATTGACACAATGAAGAATGGAGGGCATACAACGGGAGCGACGGCGGCTGTGTTTGATGATTGTTATTTTATGGCCTGTGATTTTCCGTTAGTTAGATTTGAACATTGTAATAGGGAGGCAAATAAAGTAGCTCATGAAATTGCTAGAGTAGCTAAATTTTCCGAGACAAGGGATTGGTTTGAGGAACCTATGAGTGATATTGTAAATTTTCTTATAGACGATGTAACCATTATTACTAATAAATAAAAGGATGTTTCATTTCAAAAAAAGAGAGAAGACAGTCGGACTTTTATACATGTTCAATTCCAGAAAATGCAGTGCCTAATTGCGCTCTTGAGAAGATCAAGGAAAATCATTGAGAGGCGAGAATGAGAATCCCATTAAGAGGAATACTTTAATTTAGGCATCCTTTTCAAAACATCTCACCTTCCCTAGAAGAGATGGTAGAGGCTTGCACCATGAAAAAAGCTCTCAACACCACTATTTAGGTGAAATATACTTTCATAAGAGTGATATCATTCACAAATGACCAATCGGTGTGTTTAATAGGCTCTTGGCCTTGTACAGATGACCACCAATACCCTTGATGGTAAAAGAAATATAAAGTTAAAACGGTCTATTCTAGAGAAGTCATAAATGCCATTGAAAATGGTGAAACGTCAATGATATCTTAGTAAAATTCGATCACGTGCATTGGTTCATGTTAGAGGGGTTGCCATGATCTATGGGAATGGGCATGAATGGGCATAATGGGCACATCCTCCATTGGGTTTCTGTTGGAAAATATGCCATGGAGGCAATACTATTGTATGATTATATTTTCATGTTTATAATTATGACTTTATATTTCATGATATAACTGTTATGATCTTGGAATATGCGATTCTGAAAAACTCATATGCACATGTAGAATGATAAATGGTAAAGAATAGGTCCCTAGTCCTGCCTCTAAGACTGGAAAAAGTGTTGTTGATAATCATATTTTCCGGATCTTAGGATATCGTTAAGTGTAATGATAGTCCTAAAACAACATTGAGAGTATGACGTTAGAAGAATGATCATATTGAATCGACCCAAACTTGTTTGTTAATTGTTACAACAGTGAGTGTTAACTTGTGTTTTTAGTTCCTCAGACCATGAGATTATTGTAGTCACTTCCTACCGTACGGTGAACTTTGGGGTATAGGTTCATCAGAAAGTTTGACAAGGGATTAGATAGCTTGAGAGTGGGACATTCTCCTCCAACGATGGAGAGATATTCTTAGGGCTCTCTCGTTGTGAAGACATCCATCACTGTCTGGCCAGACATAGGTGACTACATCACGGGGATATCGGAACACTTCAATGAGAAAGAAGAACAAAGCCGCAACGAGATCAACGGTATGGTGAGCATGTGTATGACTCAGGAAGGTACCGATGCATCCCGAGTTTTGTGAAGTGTTGCGAAGCAAAGGGAACATCACATAATAACCAAAGGTTCACTTGAATGCAATTCGTGTAATGATATGGATCTATATGGACGTCCATGGTTCCACTGTCGGTCATTGAATGAAGGGGTTTCGTTCATGTCTATGATTTACCGAACCTACGTGGTCATCAGCTTAAGGTAATCGCGATCTGCTGAGTGTTAGTAGGATGAGAGTATCGAGGATTTATTTGTGAAATTAATATTCAGAATATTTTCGAGAGGAACCGGAAGCATTTCGGGGTCACGAAAAGGGTTTCGGAGTTTATCGGGTAATATCATGGTATTCCCGGTATTTGATATATAGGTGATTTTTTTCTGCTGATGTTAAATTATACATAAAAGTCCCTAGTATTTATTAGAAGCCTTTTATAAATAATTAAATATCAACGGGCCTTAAAACACCAAGAGGTGTGGAAGGCAACTTGGGCCACAAAGGCCCAAGTGGAGTTGGTGCCCCCTTCCTTGTGTGTGTAGGGGGGGGGGGGATCCTAGTGGGGGAGGAGTCCAACTCCTCCCCCCCCGGCCGGTGCACCACGGAGGTCCTTTCCCTCCTTGGTGGCAGCCCTCCTCTCCCCCTCTAACCTATATATACTTGAGGTATTGTGCCTATTGGCTACCCAAGTTTTGGAGCCTCCTCTAGTTCTAGTTTTAGTTGGTCCTAGTTGACTAATTAAAGCTAGACCTGGTTCCTCTAATACTCATAATTAGAAGTCTAGTGTGGTTCTAATCTCCTCCCTCTAATTCTCCAGCGAAGATTAGCTCTGGACGGCGAAGCACTGGCGGATTGTGAAGAGGCCGTGCATTTGGTCTTCCGTTCAAGTGAATGTTCGAGGATGGTTCGCGGGATCATCATCAACGGTTTGAGGGACTCCACGTACGATCTACTGACTCGTGTACTTCCGCCGGAACTCCGGAGTCGGTAACAGTCGTTGATCCAAACCCTATATGCATCTTCATAATGTTCCTGGGTGATCGTAGGGCGATTTTTTTGTTTTCCACTATGTTTCCCAATAATTTCTTCTTAGATTGTGATTGACTTTGTGATTTCACTGTCTCTTCTATCTTTCCCATTTCTTCATCGCATGGTGATGTTGTTCGCGTGATATGGGGAATTGAGAGCCCCCGATCAAGAGACGATTTTCCTCCTTACAACGCCATCTAATAAAATTAGGATTAATTAGAATCCTACCCCCACCTATCAAGTTGTTGTATTCTGATTTAGTTGTTGTACATGTAGGGCGTCTTCGGTAACTCTACAGTTGGTAGTTCTCTAACTTCGGTCAGTGTCGGTGTCAAAACCGGCGGATCTCGGGTAGGGGGTCCCGAACTGTGCGTTTAGGTGGATGGTAACAGGAGACAAGGGACACAATGTTTTACCCAGGTTCGGGCCCTCTTGATGGAGGTAAAACCCTACGTCCTGCTTGATTGATATTGATGATGTGGGTATTACAAGAGTAGATCTACCACGAGATCAAGCAGGCTAAACCCTAGAAGCTAGCCTATGGTATGATTGTTGTTCGTCCTACGGACTAAAGCCATCCAGTTTATATAGACACCGGAGAGGGCTAGGGTTACACAGAGTCGGTTACAATGGTAGGAGATCTACATATATGTATCGCCAAGCTTGCCTCCCACGCCAAGGAAAGTCCCATCCGGACACGGGACGAAGTCTTCAATCTTGTATCTTCATAGTCTTGGAGTCCGGCCGACGATGATAGTTTGGCTGTTCGGACACCCCCTAGTCCAGGACGCCCTCAGTAGCCCCTGAACCAGGCTTCAATGACGACGAGTCTGGCGCGTATATTGTCTTCAGCGTTTGCAAGGCGGGTTCTCCTCCATATTCCATGTGTTTACCAAACAGTGTCCAGTTTCCTTATAAATGCTGCGCTCCTTGGCTTCTACGTCTAATAATGGCTCTCTTCCACGTGTCGTATGAATGCGAAAAGCCAGGGTATTTTTACATTTTACCCCCTAGCTGCGCGAATAAGCTGCCTATAAGAGAGGCGATGATCCAGATCCGAATCACACCATCCTCCTTCCGCAAGTTCTCATCGAAGCGCATCCGACAAAAATCCATTCCAACATGGACAGTCAATGCGGCTCCTCCTCTCGCGCTCCCAGTCCTCAGCCAGGAGATTGGAGGAGATGTTCGGTCCCGCATAGCGAGTTAGTGATGCTCCAAGCAGAGGGATATCTTCCCCCAGCCTTTATGGTTCCGGTTCGAGCCGGACTAGCCACCTACAAGGGCGGGAAGCAGGCGGAGAGCGTCCCCAATCCCTCCAAAGGAGAGCGGGTATGCTTCATCCCCTACCTAATAAGGGGACTCGGATTTCCCATACATCCGTTTCTCCGGGGGCTCCTGGAGTTCTATGGACTCCAACTTCACCACCTCACACCTGCCTCCATCTTGCACATCGCGGGCTTTGTAGCTCTTTGCGAGCTGTTCTTGGGCATCGAGCCCCATTTTGCACTGTGGAAGAGATTGTTTTGCCTCGTACCCCGTTCTCACGAGGGGTCGATATATCAAGTGGGCGGAGCCGAAATATGGCGCATCGCCGGGACCGGATATCTATCCGGAACCCCGAAGAAGGCATCCGAAGACTGACCTTCGGAATGGTTCCATATGGAAGATGCCCCGCTGCCGGATCCAGTTCGGATCGGCCTCCCGGAGTTTAGCAACGCTCCTATGAGAAAACGCCTGAGTTGGCGCCCGCGGAGCCCTCGACGGGAGGATGATCGGAGCGTCCAATATCTGATGGGCCGGATAAGGTTACTGGCCCATTCCAGACTGACCATGATTGGAGTCATGGCCACATGCATTATGCGAGGGGTGCAGCCGCTCCAATATAGGGGCCACCCCATGTGGGATTTCAACGGGGAGAATGACGCCACCCGTCATGGCCTCAAGGGGCCAGGATCGGCCGCCGATCTGGTGAAGATCCTGTCCGGCTTGTACAAGGGGGAGAGGGAGGACTTCCTCCGCACGAGTCCATTGAATGGATTCTCCATGAATAACCCTCGGAGCTGGGTAAGCGGACGTTTATGTATCCGATCCGTGCTTTTAAAGATAAGTGTCTTACTTTATGATTTCGACGCAGGAACTGCGCCGGGATGTGGAGGGCATAGAAAGCCCGACTCCACAACCCGAGGATCCGGGAAGATCCCTTGACCCGGCCTCCGGAGAGGATCCGGACATAATGGTGGAACTGATTGATGGGGTGTTCCACCAGCTCAGCATAGACAATGCTCCAGTCGCCATTACGGCTGACTACCCCGGTTTATCTCCGGCTTCCCAGGTGAGTACGACCGAAGTCCTGACACCATTACTTTTTTAATGCTTATTTCTGACCACCGTGTACCAACGGTGCTTGGCAGGAGGTGCCTTTACGGCGGGAAGCCGAGCCCGCGGCGACTGACCAACCAGGGTCAGTGCGGCCCAGCAGGCGGAAGAGGAGTGCGGCGCGAATCGAAACATCGCCGCAAAGGTATGGCGCACCATTATCTTTAACGGAAAGACTCCTGGGGGGGTATATTAATGCTCATGATTCTTCCAGGAGAAAGAACGCTCGCCGGACTAAGCCCGGAGAGGTTGCCAACTAAGCCTCCGCCAGCCAGGCTCCAACGCCTGGTCCGGAGGGGGAGGCGAGTGCAAGGCGTGAGCCGGATGCTCCTCCAATGGAGGATGCCGACAGGTTGTCCGCCACCAGGTCTGAGGTGGAGAGCGCCATGAATCACAGGCGCCGTCGGACAGTTCTTCATGATGCGTGTTTCTCCCCAGAGGCATTGAATGCCTTTAATGCGGGAGACACGCACCTCTGTGCTGCTCAAGATGGTTTAACCAGAGGCACAGAGCAGTATGTAAAAGACATACATGTGAGGAATTTTAATAGTTATATATGCCAGTAGCCCCCGAGACTTAAAATAGTTAAACTAACTGATTTAAGGATCATTTGTTATGCAGGATCTTACAGAGAAGAATACCCACCTGTCCCAGGAGCTTCAAGAATGCAAGGCCCAACTTGAGGCCACACTAGCCGCTGCCGGGGGAGCCACAGAGACCCCCTCTGGTAATTCATATTTCGAAAAGAGAAGTAGTTTATGAAGTGCGGCGTGTGTATATAGTCTGACAATAATATTGCAGAGGGTGCCGGACTAGATCCGGACAAGCAACATCTGCTGCGCCAGCTGAAGGCCGGCGAGAAGGTGCTTATGAGGGTGCAGCAGGAGAGGAACAAACTCCAAGATGCCAACACCCAGCTGGGCAAAGAACTAAAAGGTGTTCGGGTCCAGCTGTCTAACTCCGTAAAGGAGAATCGGCGGCTTCGTCGCGGCATTTATAGTAAGTGCTTGAGCAAACTCTTTTGAAAAGAAGAGTTCGGTGAGGAAGTCGATTGACAGAAATGTGTCTGTAGGTGTGCTCACGGGTCGTCCGGCGGAGGAAATGCCTGGTTCCACGGGTGACCTTCTTCCCGAGCTGCTGCAACTGCACGAACATGTCCGGCAGGCGATGAGCGGCGTCGTTCAGGCCTTATGGCCTTTCGTCTCCCTACCCGAGGGTCTTGGAGGGCTTGCTGAGAAGCTTCAGGGAGTACGGCAGCGCTTCCATCTGTGGAAGATATCGGCCTGTTGGCAAGGTGCTAGGGAGGCCTGGGCCATGGTGAAGACGCGGTACACGAAGGCTGATCCAAACCACATGGCCGAGGTCGGACCTGTGGGGCCTGATGGGAAGGAGATCCCCGTGAGCCTGATGTACGACCAAGTAGAGTTGGCCGCGAAATATTCCGAACGGGACTGTAAACTAGACAGCCTGTTAGATGGGATTGAAGAGGAGTACAATCAGTCAGTTTGACGATGTAATTTAAAATGACATGTAAAATGCCTTCTAGCCGGATTGTAGATCGTTTGTCTTTGCGGACCTTTTCGCTTCAACCTCGGGACCCAACAGTCCGGAGTGTGTCCGAATACCCTCACGGTTATGAAAAAAACCGGGGCATGCATGGAGACCAGGCGTAGGGGTCATAAGTGCTTTATCAAACAAGTGCCCAACTAGCTATGTTATATTACATGGTTAGTAAGAAACATCTTCCAGGGAGAATAGCTCCGTTAGGGGTTCCTTTCCCTGGGAGGCATGCCCTAAAGTGCATGTTTGGACTGCGAAAAGAGCAGAAAAAGCATCTGGGGGCAGATAAATAAATAAGTAATAAATCATCTTTCAGGTCACCGACCGAATATTCTCTTAAGAACGCTAGCCTTCGGCTTCACCCAGTCTGAGGTACACATCCGGCTGACCCGGCAGTAACAATCGCAGAGGTGCTCCCTTTACCTCCTAGCCGAACAATCGGGAACGTAGGGGTAAGCACAGGAGCCAGGCAACCCAGCTTGGCCAAAACTTAAGTCATATCGATGCATATAATGGTGAGTAAAAGGTACATGCGGAAGTATGACACATGTGTTGGGCATTAAGCCCGCATAAATAAGCTTCTGTTAAAGAAGCCCCCAGGTATAACGAGTGCGAGTAGCACATCGAGTGTGTGCGAACAATGTGCAGATCAGCCCTCGAAGGCTTTTACTGAAAGAGGGAGGAAAAAGGAGGGAAACAAAAGACAGCGAAAAAATATGAAAGGTGGACGGAGGAAGGAGACGAACTCTGAGTCCGGCGCTTAGGCGTAGAATCTTCGGAGACGGGCCGCGTTCCATGGGTTCGGCTCGAGTCGGTTGTTAGATGCGTTGCGTAGACGGTATGCACCGCCGGTAAGGACTTGGTCGATGATGAAGGGACCTTCCCATTTGGGCTTAAGTTTGTCCTTTTTCTTGTCCGGCAGGCGTAGAACTAGCTCGCCAACATTGTAAGTTTTGGCTCGTACTTCCCTGCTTTGATATCTTCGAGTCTGCTGCTGATAGAATGCGGAACGGGATTTGGCCACGTCGCACTCCTCCTCTAAGGCGTCCAAACTATCCTGCCGATCCAACTCGGCTTCTCTTTCTTCGTACATGCGCACGCAAGGTGAGTCATGAATTATATCGCAGGGCAAAACTGCCTCTGCGCCGTATACCATAAAAAATGGTGTGAATCCTGTAGTGCGGTTTGGCGTGGTCCGCAGCCCCCAGAGTACGGAGTCGAGCTCCTCTACCCAGTGCGTGTTAGATTCCGCGAGGGATCGCACTAATCTGGGTTTAATGCCGCTCATGATTAGACCGTTTGCTCGTTCGACTTGACCGTTAGTTTGAGGGTGATAGACTGAAGCGTAGTCGAGCTTGATGCCCATGTTTTTGCACCAGAGTTTAACCTCGTCGGCCGTGAAATTCGTGCCGTTATCAGTGATGATGCTGTGGGGGACGCCAAAATGGTGTACTACCCCGGATATGAAGTCTATCACAGGTCCGGATTCGGCCGTTTTAACCGGCTTGGCCTCTATCCATTTGGTGAATTTGTCCACCATGACCAATAAGTATTTTTGCTTGTGGGTTCCCCCTTTAAGGGGTCCAACCATGTCAAGCCCCCAGACCGCGAACGGCCAAGTGATGGGTATAGTTTTGTGGGCGGTGGGTGGCATGTGGCTTTGATTAGCAAAGAGCTGGCAACTGACGCATCGTTGGACTAGGTCCTGAGCATCTGCCCGGGCTGTCGGCCAATAAAATCCTGTACGGAAGGCCTTGCCTACAAGGGCCCGGGCTGCGGCGTGGTGCCCACCGAGTCCGGCGTGAATTTCAGCCAGGAGATTTCGCCCTTCCTCTTCGGAGATACACCTTTGAAGGACTCCGGTTGTGCTTTTCTTATAAAGTTCTCCCTCATGGACCTTGTAGGCTTTAGATCGCCGAACTATGCAGCGGGCCTCATTTTGGTCTTCGGGAAGTTCCTGCCTAATTAAGTAGGCTAGGAATGGTTTCGTCCACGGGGCAATTACTGCCATTATTTCGTGGGCTGAAGGTATTATTTCATTGGCTGAGCCACTGATTGTGTAAGAATGTTCCGTGTTGGATGGTGCAGTTGTTTCCGGGTTGTTATTTCCGGACTCCTCTTCCCATAATACGGATGGCTTAAAGAGCCGCTCCAGGAAGATGTTTGGAGGGACGGCGTCGTGTTTTGCGCCGATGCGTGCCAACACGTCTGCTGCCTGGTTATTATCCCGGGCTACATGGTGGAATTCGAGTCCTTCGAACCGAGCTGACATTTTTAGGACAACGTTATGGTAGGCTGCCATTTTTGGATCCTTGGCGTCAAAGTCTCCATTTACTTGGGATATTGCGAGGTTTGAATCCCCGTGCACCTCTAGGCGTTGAATACCCATGGAGATTGCCATCCGGAGACCATGTAGAAGGGCCTCGTATTCGGCTGCGTTGTTGGAGTCCGTGTACATTATTTGAAGTACGTATTGGACCGTGTCTCCGGTTGGGGACGTCAAGACAACGCCAGCCCCCAAGCCAGCCAACATTTTGGAGCCGTCAAAATGCATGATCCAATTGGAGTATGCGTCGTACTCTTTAGGGAGTTCGGCTTCCGTCCATTCGGCGATGAAGTCAGCCAAAACTTGCGACTTTATAGCTCACCGTGGTTTGTAGGTTATGTCAAATGGTAAGAGCTCAATGGCCCATTTTGCAATCCTGCCCGTCGCGTCGCGATTGTTTATAATATCGTTGAGAGGTACTTTGGAGGCCACCGTTATGGAACACTCTTGAAAGTAGTGTCGCAGCTTGCGGGATGCCATGAACACCGCGTACGCTATTTTTTGATAATGTGGGTACCGGGACTTGCATGGAGTTAAGACAGTGGATACGTAGTACACTGGTTTTTGAAGAGGGAATTTGTGCCCTTCTGTTTCTCGTTCTACGACGAGTACCGCGCTGACAACTTGATGTGTTGCCGCGATATATAATAACATCGGTTCGCCCAGGTTGGGCGTGGCTATGACCGGATTTGTTGCCAATATGGCCTTAATTTCTCCGAGTCCGGCCGTGGCAGCATCCGTCCATTCGAAGTGTTCGGTGCGCCGAAGGAGGCGATAGAGGGGCAGTGCCTTTTCTCCCAAACGAGAGATGAAGCGGCTTAGAGCCGCCACGCATCCAGTTAGTTTTTGTATTTGTTTGAGGTCTTTTGGGATATCCAATTGTGACAGAGCTCGGATCTTGGCTGGGTTTGCTTCAATTCCTCTACCGGATACAATGAAGCCCAAGAGCTTTCCGGCTGGTATGCCGAAAACACATTTTTCCGGGTTGAGCTTAATGTCGTATGCTCGGAGGTTGTCGAATGTAAGCCTCAAATCGTCTACTAGAGTTTCGACGTGTTTGGTCTTAATGACCACATCATCTACGTATGCCTCCACTATTTTGCCTATCTGGGTAGCCAGACATGTCTAAATCATGCGCTGATATGTTGCGCCGGCGTTTTTGAGTCCGAAGGACATTGTGTTGAAGCAGAATGGTCCGTATGGAGTAATGAATGCCGTTGCGGCCTGGTCTTTCTCCGCCATCTTGATTTGATGGTATCCGGAGTATGCATTGAGGAAGCATAATGAATCATGCCCTGCGGTAGCATCGATGATTTGGTCGATGCGGGGGAGGGGGAAAGGATCCTTTGGGCAGGCCTTGTTAAGGTCTTTGAAATCGACACAAAGGCGCCAGGATTTGTCCTTTTTTGGTACCATTACCAGGTTTGCTAGCCAGTCCAGATGTTTTATATCTCTGATGAATCCGGCTTCTAAGAGTTTGGCTAGCTCCTCTCCCATTGCCTGTCTTTTGGGTTCGGAAAATCGCCGAAGAGCCCGTTTGACTGGCTTGAATCCTTTTAGGATATTTAGGCTGTGTTCTGCCAGCCTGCGTGGGATTCCTGGCATGTCTGAAGGGTGCCAGGCAAAAATGTCCCAATTTTCCCGAAGGAATTCTCGTAGTGCGGCTTCTACATCAGGGTTTAATTATGCCCCAATGGAGGCCGTCTTTTTGGGGTCCGTTGGATGGACCTGGAATTTGACTATTTCGTCTGCTGGTTTAAAAGAGGTGGACTTAGATCTCTTATCGAGTATTACATCGTCCCTATCCACTGTTAAGCGCAGCGTAGTGAGTTCCTCTACCGCTAGGGCTTCGAATAGTGCCTCTAGGGCTAGTGCGGCTGTCTTATTTTCAGCGCGGAGTGCTATATCTGGATCACTGACAAGAGTGATGATTCCATTGGGCCCGGGCATTTTAAGCTTCATGTACCCGTAATGGGGTATAGCTTGGAAAATTGTGAATGCCTCTCGCCCCAACAAGGCGTGATATCCGCTGCGGAACGGGGCTACTTGGAACGTGACCTCTTCGGACCTATAATTGTCCGGTGAGCCGAACACTACATCTAGTGTGATTTTTCCTGTGCAGCGTACTTCCCGACTAGGGATTATTTCTCTAAAGGTTGTGCTGCTTCGCTCAATGCGGCTCCAGTCAATTTACATTTTTTGGAGGGTTTCCTCGTAGATGAGGTTTAATCCACTGCCGCCATCCATGAGTACCTTGGTGAGACGAAAGCCGTCCACTATCGGACTGAGGACCAATGCGGCTGGTGCTCGGGCTGTTCGGAATTTAGGTTCGTCGCTGGCATTGAAGGTGATAGCCGTGTCGCTCCATGGATTTGCTGTTGCTACTTGGTAGACTTCGGCGAGGCTGCGGATTGTTCGTTTCCGCATATTATTTGATGCCAAAGTCTCGAAGACTGTTAATACCGTACTGGTACTGTTGGGCTGGTTACCCGGGGCTAGAAAACCTTCGCCACTTTTGGCCACCTACCGTAGTATCCAACATGCTCGAAGGCTATGTGTGGGAGTGGCGCCCTCTGTATTATGGATTTTACAGGGTCCGTTGAGCCATCCCTCTAGTACGGTTTCGTGCCCTTTAGGGGTTTTTTGCTTTTTGGTTTTTAACCCAGGTGCTTGAGTATGACGCACCCTTTTATTTCGAACTAGGGTTGTGTTCAGGGCCGGATTGTCCCAAAACCTGGTTTCGATTTTCCAGGCACTCTCCATCGCACAGTATTTTTGTACTATGGTCGCCAGGTCGGCGAAGCGTGTAACTTCGCGATGACTTGTGGCGTTCATGATTCCCTTGTCCGTGCAATTGTTGCAAAAAATTGAGATTGCGCTTTCCTCACGGCAGTCCTTTATCATGTCCATAACCAAGAGGAATCTGGCCCAGTAATGATGTACTGTTTCATCAGGCTCTTGCCGTATTTAAGATAGATCGCTTATGTTTGGGTGGGCGGGCGGAATTAAATTCGGAGCCCTGCCAATCTGAGGCTCAAAGGCCGAGAAGTTTCCGGATTTGGAAGCTTGGATTGTTGGATGTTATCCAATGGATCTGGTCTGATGCCTAACTTTAGGTTCAGTACTTGATTGACGTCCGTCCCTCTGCGGGAATCCGGCATGGAGGGATCGAGAATCCGGACATAACTGGTTTTTAACATAGAAGAAGAGTCGCCGCGTTGTTCCTCTACCACAACAACGTGGTGGGTAGCCTGGGGAGAGTTAATTTCTCTCAGATCGGTTTTAAGCCCAATCTGATCGTAGTCTGTAGCGACTCCCAGGGCGGCGATGCGATCCAAGAGCTCATTTACAGAGGAGAGATCCGTCGGATCTAGCTGCTCGGCGAATTCCGAGTTGACGTGAAGATCGCTTTTGATGACCTGAGAGGTCATTATTGGAGCGGTGGCCGAACTGGCGGTCATAAGAAAATCGCCCAGCCGGATAGTTTGGCCGGTGGCCAAAGCTCCCTTGACGACGGCGCCGTCTTTAAAGACGGGAAAAGGCATCCCTCCTGATTGCGACGGCACAGAGGAACTCTCAATGAAAGCACCAATGTCGGTGTCAAAACCGGCGGATCTCGGGTAGGGGGTCCCGAACTGTGCGTCTAGGCGGATGGTAACAGGAGACAAGGGACACAATGTTTTACCCAGGTTCGGACCCTCTTGATGGAGGTAAAACCCTACGTCCTGCTTGATTGATATTGATGATGTGGGTATTACAAGAGTAGATCTACCACGAGATCAAGGAGGCTAAACCCTAGAAGCTAGCCTATGGTATGATTGTTGTTCGTCCTACGGACTAAAGCCATCCGGTTTATATAGACACCGGAGAGGGCTAGGGTTACACAGAGTCGGTTACAATGGTAGGAGATCTACATATCCGTATCGCCAAGCTTGCCTCCCACGCCAAGGAAAGTCCCATCCGGACACGGGACGAAGTCTTCAATCTTATATCTTCATAGTCTTGGAGTCCGGCCGACGATGATAGTTCGGCTGTCCGGACACCCCCTAGTTCGGGACTCCCTCAGTCAGGGATAGGGCGAACGCCCTAATTCCGTGGAATTAAGAAGGAGAAGTTGGTTGTCCGCATAGTGGAGTTTTGGAGGAGTTGGGGAAGCTAGTAATTTGCATCTCTACGAAATTAGAGGAGCCATAGTTGCGGAGTGTTACCCACCAAAGCCACTCATAAGTTGCAAACAATGTTTCATACTCTCTCTACTTCCTTTTCTTTTCCTTAACGAACCTCCTGCATTACTATTCTCCACCCAACCTATCCCAGTGTGTCGCCACAAGCACCCAAATCCTCGATCAAAGCCCTCGAGCTGCCCACTCATCAGCCGCCTCGATCCCTCCTAACATTATTCCCTCAAGCATGTCCCTCACCGAACACAAAGGCGACAAGAGGTGACGCCAATGCCAACCGAAGGCAACCATAGCAAGGGCTCCGTTGAGGTCTTGTCGGAGCTGCTCGTCAGGCAAAATTGACTTTAGCTAAAGGAGTCTAGGTACCTCCTGGTGTTGGTATGCAGGGAATTGGAGAGCTTTTTCATTATATGGTTTGCTTTTCCCCCTTCAACCTAATGCATGAACATCTTAAAAATTTGCTAAGATTTTATAACAAAATTCCTAGTACTCCCCAAAATTGTTTCTAAAAAATCATGAGAAAATTTTAATTCATGATTAAAAAAGCATCATTAACACTTCAATTGTACTTAACAAACATTTGTAATTTTATGAAAATTTTAACATTTCTATATATCTTAAAAAAACACAATTTTCAAAAAAATAATTTTGAAAAATTCAAGAATATTTTGTTTTGTAATGTTTTTTATATTTTAATCTGTCCAAAAAACCTAGTGAACATTGCTGAGTTTCGTTCCAATGAAACGATACATTGCTGAGTTTCGTTCCAATGAAAGATATATTAGACGGGCCCATTCACACTTTATAGCCACTATTCATCCCTCTAGGTCTGCCCCCTCAAGAATGAGAGCACATGTTAGTTACTTGGGAAGCACAAGTTAGTACTGTTAAACTGCACGAGTTAGTACACAGACCAGAATAGTACAATTTTGTAAACACATGTTATTATAGCTTGCGAGCACATGTTAGGACAGTTTGAGGGCATAGGTCAGTACGATTGTGCACTGATTGTGCTTCACCTCTTACGGGAGCACAAGTTATTTCACTTGGGACCATATGTTACCATAGTTTAGGAGCATATATTAGTTCACTTTGGGAGCACACATTTCGTGTGAAAAAAGTTTCATTGAAACCTTGAGCATGAAATCTAGTTTTAAAGATTTTTGAGCAAGAATGCAACGATGAAAATGGTTTATAATTTGGACGCATGGTTCACAGGATATTTTAATTTTAAAGATAAATGTATGAAAGAAAAACGAAAACAACCAACCTCCCGTCCCTTATATGTGAGTGAGAAAACCAATCAAAACTCTTTGGTAGCGATAACTGACGCAGATCACCAGACGAGTTTGAGGATAATCCTTAAAAAATGTATGTATTTTAAAATTGTTTGGATTGCTTACTATATATGTCACGTGGTTAAAAAATGTACGCCTTAACTAGTGACTTCACACGAAAAATGAAAAATCCTATCAGGTGCGTTACACGTGGGGATGGCTAGCAATCAATACGTAGGCTACAAGGAGGACAAGCGCTCATTTAATCTAGCGGAGAGAAGGGAAAATTAGAGTAGAAGAGAAGATAAAAAAACAGAGTCGATTTATAAATGTTTCAAAAAAAAAGTTTATAAATCTTAAATAACATTTGTAAAATGCAGATGTTCAATTTTTTATAAAATAATCAGGAATTTAATAATGTTCATGAATTTGAAAATATTGGAAAATTTACTAATGTTCTTGAACTTTGAAAACATTCCTAAATTAAAAAAATGTCAACAAATTTAAAGCATGTTTAAAAACTTTTAAAATGTATTCATGAATTAAAATCGGTTATGAAGAGAAGGAAAATAAAAATAAAAATTAAGTACTAAAAAATAAAAAAATCTCAAAACCAAACCCAGTGAAACAAACAGGGAAAAACATGTAGAAAAGAAACTGATTGAAACCTTGCCAAAACCATGGACGAAACAGTGTGCTATGGCCCAGCCCATGTGGATGGGTGCCCGTGGGCTGGCCCTAAACACACAGAATAGAAAATTGGGAGAAGAATACCTGGAGAGATGGCGAAACTATTTAGCAGGCAGGTCGACCGACGCGACTATGTCTCGCTGCAAGCAAGACAAAGTCAGCTTTTGCTGAAGGCACGGCAAGACAAAGTCAGCTCTCGCTGCAATCAAGCGTTTCAAAAATGGTGAATGTGTATAGAGAAAATGTTGATCATGTATTAAAAAATGATGAATTTTTTGATTAGTTATACAAAAATATTAATCAAGCATCTAAAAATTAAAAAATATTTCAAAAATGTTAATCAAGCATTTGAAAAATGTTAAATGTGCCTAAAAATGTCGACCATGCATTAAATTATGTTAATCTTGCATTTGAAAAATGTTGATAAAACATTTGAAAATTGTTAAATATTCATATAGAGAATGTTGACAATGTGTTCGAATAATGTTAATATTGTATTTGAAAAATGTTAATCAAGCATTTGAAAAAGTTCAAAGTGTATAGGAAAAATCTTGACCATGTACACAAAAAATGTTAAACTTTAATTTGAAAGATGTTAATCAAACATTTGAAAAATGTTTAAAATGTGTATAGAAAAAAAATTCAACTATGAATTAAAAAATGTTAAATTTGTATTTGGAAAGATATTAAACGTGTATTAGAAAAAATGTTGTTGGTATATACAAAAAATGTAGAACGAAAACCAAAATAAACAAACAAAACCAAAATATGAAAACCGAAAAGGAAACAAAATAAACCAAAAGAAAAAAGGAGAAGAGAAAAGAAAAGAAACATCCCGGAAGAAAGAAGAAAAAAATAAAGGGTGAAACCCGGGCTCATTTCGCCTCCACAACATCCCGCCCTACTACTTGAATAGAATCCCAACGTTAGCCCGGTGGCTAGCACCATTGAAATCTATCTAGGAAACCACGGTTCGAATCCCCCATGCAAGGCTCCTTTTTCACTTTTTTGTTTTGAAGTGTGCGCGAGTGAGCCAGCCCTTTACTGTTGAATGGGCCATGTAACTCCCCTATGGGCTTTCTGCTCCTGTGTGCGTAATCTGGCTACGACTCCTACGAAGAAGTACAACGTAGGGACCTTAGCTTCACTTGGGAGGATTTGGCAACGTTGAAGGAGGAGTCATCTTCATCGACAGGTGCATGAACTCGATGTTGTAATGATTGGAAAGGCAGAGGTAAAGGAATTCGAGGTGGAAGCCCGATGGCTTGGAATCATACGTCTTGATCCTTCATCTGTTTCATACGTCGTCCACTGTACACTCGAACATTTCATCGTCAATGATCCATTGTAATGCCGAAACTGACGCTCCGGTGTTTATTTCCTTCTGGCAAATCTGGCATCTCCTCTAATAGCAAGGAGCGCGCAGGATTGCTGTTGCCTCAACGACATCCAAGGTCAGTCGAGGACACAACTGACTATAGGACCGAAGCCTAGGCTAAATGTGATTTGTTTTTCAAGAATGACACATGATAATCCCTTCGTTGCATAATGTAAGACGTAATATAGCTTGCAAAAACTTCTTACATTATGGGACGGAGTAGTAGTTTTCAGTATTTTCAATAAAAAAATAGATTTCTAGCTTCATATTATTTATATTGTACCTGTTGCAACGCACGATCATGTTTGCCTAGTATACATAAATAATTGATCCCCACTACCTCTAATTCTCTCAACATATAGTCTTCCACTTCACCAAATGTGTCGCGTAAACATCCACTAACATTATTATTCAGCCAAAATGCAAACCACGTGCATACTCTTTGTTCACACACAATGAAAGGATGAGACGTGTCTACATTAAAGAAAAGTAGCTTTTGATTTAGATCGGTTTCTTTATACGTAATTCATCTGAAAATAATCTTTAAATAATGATTGTACAAATGTTTTAATTATTTAATATATGGGTAAGGTTTCACAAAAAAAATTGACAGGATATATAATGTAAACCGTTTAGATACAAATCGGTCGAAACCGCAGTACATGTATGACAATTAAGTAGTGCAACTAATATATGTGATGGGTGCATAACGATTGATTGTTTATTTCTTTTTCCCTTGCGATAATGCCCTGGTCATGCATATTGGGGCTTTGGGGGCCAATTAGATAATCGATGAGAGATTCAAGCTTCAGAGCTCGTCATGGACACCAGCATGCTTTGGGTTGGCTGAGGTCTTGACGGGATAGGACGCCTCCATGGCGATGCCGCAGAGCCCCTCCTTGTCTTCCACATCGCGCTTCATACGGATGTACCCTTTCTCGCCCCACTCCGGCCCCCACGAGTTCTTCACGATCCAGTACTTGGTGCCGTCCACGGTGGCGCCGTACCCCACCGCCGTCACGCCATGGTCCAGCTCCGTCCCGCACTTGCCCGCGAACACCCCCTCCGAGTAGAACTGGAAGTGCGACCCGCTAGCCTCGATGGCCACGGCCACCGGCTGCGCGGCCACCGCCTTCTTCAGCGCCGCTTCGTCGTTGGCCGGCACGTCCTCGTACCCGTCGATGGTGACCACGGCGGACGGCTTCTTGTTGCAGGAGGAGGCCTGCCGCGCCTTGTAGGGGTACGCGTCCTCGGCGGCCACCCCGCCGTGCTTGGCAATGTACTGGAAGGCGTAGTCCATGAGGCCGCCGTTGCAGCCGGCGTTGGACTTCGTGTCGCAGTCCACGAGCTGCTGCTCGGACAGAGACGTGAGGTTCTTGGTGCGGATCGCGTTGATGCCCTCCACGGCCGCTATCGTCGAGAAAGCCCAGCAGCTGCCGCACTGCCCCTGGTCCTTGACGGCGGTCACCGCGCCCTTCTGCCGCCAGTCCACCGAAGGCGGCACGTCCCGAGCGCTCCCGTGCATGAAGCCGCCATCGCCCTCCTTACGGCTGAACATGCGGTGGTGAGAGACGCGGGAAGAGGCGTAGGCGCGGCGGAACTCGTCGGCGGTCATGTCGCCGAAGCGGTTGAGGCGGAGCTTGTAGGGGGCGTCGCCGCGGTTGAACTCGTGGATGAGGCGGACGTTCTCCCTGAAGACGTTGAAGCGGCGGGCCTTCTCGCCGAGGTCGCGCGCCACCGTGTGCTGCTCCCTCCAGCGCTCGTACAGCGCCCACAGGGAGTCCTCCGACGCCAGGTCGTGCTCGCCGAAATCCATGGCACTCGCCGGCGCTGGCGCAGCGGCCAGCAGCATGAACAGCGCGGCCGCGGCCATGGTGGCCGCAAGCACGATCGCTCTCGCCATTGATGATTGGAACCTTTTTTTTTTGATCGGGATGATTGGAACCTTGGCAAGTTAGTCTGGAGTGTATGCTAGCTCGCTTATGTTGTGAGATGGCTGGGTGTGGTGTGGTGGTGGTAGCCATGGCGATCAGCTGGTTCTTATATAGTGGTGGCGAGCAGGAGTGATCACACTGGCAAGATGGATATGTTCCATGCAAGAATGAATTGCAGGTGCACGTTGCTTGCCGGCAACAACTTACTGCCTACTGTACTGCTCATTCTCATTGGTGGCCACGTAGTACATCAAAATGGTGGTTAATTCATTGATGCTCCATTACTAGTACCGTTGTTAGCTACTACTAGTACTAATCCGCATCTACACTACTATTAAAAGAGCAAACATGAGTTTCTCTAAAGACACACCTCAAAGTGTACACGGGATAAGCAGAGCCCTCAGATCTAATTGATTAAGTGAAATCTGAGAGCCCATAATGTCCCGGTGGTCTGCCAGTCAATCGAACGGTTCAGATTGGATGTTCTGCCGGCAGACCATCCTCACGCACGTTTTCTTTAGGAAAAAAAATTCTAACTAACTACTCCCTGATTCCGTTTACTGTGGGTATAATTTTTCGGATTTGCTAAAACTCATTCGAATGAGAAACTAATTGGTCTCATTCACTTTTTAGACCGTCCGATCCAGCCGCGCGACGATTCGTGCTTCCTCCAGGTGGAGAGCTTCGTAGCGACGGGAGGCGCGGCCCATCTGTTATCCCGCTCACAGCCCGTTCTTTTTTGTGTCGCACGTTTTTTTTCTTCTCTTTTTTGTTTGATGAAGGCCACTTGCATTCCGGCCCGGAACATTTTCCACTCACAAGCCCACGTACGCTTGTAGGATATACGAAGCCCTGTATGATCGCCCCTCTTTTTAGTCTGTTGTTCACTTCTTTTTAGTGGTGTTGATCCTTTTTGTGGCTGCTAGTGTGTGTAGGTTGATGTTCGTCTGGTCTGTGTGTGTGTGTGTTTTGTTTTTTATTCTTGGCCCCCAGTTGCAAGTTCACCATCAACTCGTAACTAGGCAGAGGTGTGTGTGTGTTTCTGTCAAGGAGGGTCCCCAGTTGCAAGTTGCCCATCGACTCGCAACTAGGGCATGTGTGTGTGTGTGTTTATTCGTGGCCATCAGTTGCAAGTTGACCATCAACTCGTAACTAGGGAGAGGTGTGTGTGCGTGTGTCGAGGGCCCCCAGTTGCAAGTTACCCATCGACTCGCTACTAGTGTGTGTGTGTGTGTGTGTGTTTTATTCGTGACCCCCAGTTGCAAGTTGCCCATCGACTCGCAACTAGGGGTGTGTGTTTTGTTGTGGGTCCCTAGTTGCATGTCAATAACTGACTTGCAACTAGGAGTGCGTGCTTGTGCGTGTTTTTCTGTCAAGGGGGTCCCCAGTTGCATGTCAAGCATCGACTCGCAACTAGGGGGTGTGTGTTTTGTTGAGGACCCCTAGTTGCAAGTTGCCCAATGACTCGCAACTAGGGGGTGTGTCTGTGTGTTTATTCGTGTCCCCTAGTTGCCAGTTGACCATCAACGCTTAATTAGGGGGAGAGGTGTGTGTGTGCGTGTGTCAAGGGCCCCCAGTTGTAACCTACCCATCGACTCGCAACTAGGGTGTCTGTGTATGTTTTATTCATGACCCCCAGTTGCAAGTTGCCCCTCGACTCGCAACTAGAAGTGCGTGCATGTGCGTGTCTTTTTGTCAAGGGCCCCCCCAGTTGCATCTCAATAATCGAGTCTGAACTAGGGGTTTGTGTGTGTTTGCTAAGGACCCCTAGTTGCAAGTTTCCCATCGACTTGCAACTAGGGATGTGTGCGTGTGTTTTGCTTTT
>NC_057801.1:612884258-612885556 GCF_018294505.1 Triticum aestivum
TGTCAAGCATCGACTCTCAACTAGGGGGGTGTTGAGGACCCCCAGTTGCAAGTTGCCCATCGACTCACAACTAGGGTGTGTCTGTGTTTTTTTATTCGTGGCCCCCAGTTGCTAGTTTGACCATCAACTCGCAACAAGGGAGAGGTGTGTGTGCGCGTGTTGAGGGTCCCCAGTTGCAAGTTACCCCATCGACTCGCAACTATGATGTGTGTGTGTGTGTGCGTGTGTCTGTGTGTGTGTTTTGTTGTGGGTCCCTAGTTGCATGTCAATAACCGACTCGCAACTAGAAGTGTGTGTGTGTGTGTCTTTTTGTGAAAGGGGCCCCCAGTTGCATCTCAACCACCAACTTCTAACAAGGGGGTGTATGTGTTGGGGAACGTTGCAGAAAATTAAAAATTTTCCTACGGTTTCACCAAGATCCATCTATGAGTTCATCTAAGCAACGAGTCAAGGGAGAGAGTTTGCATCTACATACCACTTGTAGATCGCGTGCGGAAGCTTGCAAGGTGATGATGTAGTCGTACTCGACGTGATTCGAATCACCGATGACCAAGTGCTGAACGGGCAGCACCTCCGCGTTCAACACACGTACGGGACGGGAGACGTCTCCTCCTTCTTGATCCAGCAAGGGGGAAGGAGAGGTTGAGGAAGACAGCTCCACCGGCAGCACGACGGCGTGGTGATGGTGGAGAGGTAGTACTCCGACAGGGCTTCGCCAAGCACACAACGGAGGAGGACAGGTGTTGGGGAGGGGAGGGCTGCGCCTTGGAGGGTGGTACGGCTGCCCTCCCCTCACCCCTCTATTTATAGGGGGAAGGGAGAAGGGGGCCGGCCCCCTAGAACCCATCTAGGGGGGGTGCGGCGGCCTAGGGGAGAGGGGAGAGGGTGGCTTGCCCCCCAAGCCAAGGGGGGCGCCCCCTCTAGGGTTCCCCCCTCAACCCTAGGCGCATGGGCCCAAGGGAGGGGGTGCGGCCAGCCCACCAGGGGCTGGCTCCCTGCCCCACGCAGCCCATGTGGCCCCCCGGGAGGGGTGGCCCCTCCCGGTGGACCCCCGGAACCCTTCCGGTGGCCCCGGTACAATACCGGTATGACCCCGAAACTTCCCGGTGTCCGTTTGACAACTTCCCATATATAAATCTTTACCTCCGGACCCTTCCGGATCTCCTCGTGACGTCCAGGATCCCATTCGGGACTCCGAACAACATTCGGTAGTCACATACTAGTCTTCCTAATAACCCTAGCGTCACCGAACCTTAAGTGTGTAGACCCTACGGGTTCGGGAGACATGCAGACATGAC
>NC_057801.1:612886570-612893442 GCF_018294505.1 Triticum aestivum
GTCTCTTCCATAAACGAGAAACATGTCCTTCGTCCTTTTCAGGTACTTCAGGATATTCTTGACCGCTGTCCAGTGTTCCTTGCCGGGATTACTTTGGTATCTTGCTACCAAACTTACGGCAAGGTTTACATCGGGTCTGGTACACAGCATGGCATACATAATAGATCCTATGGCTGAAGCATAGGGGATGACACTCATCTCTTCTTTATCTTTTGCCGTGGTCGGTGACTGAGCCGAGCTCAATCTCACACCTTGTAACATAGGCAAGAACCCCTTCTTGGACTGATCCATTTTGAACCTCTTCAAAATCTTATCAAGGTATGTGCTTTGTGAAAGACCTATGAGGCGTCTCGATCTATCTCTATAGATCTTGATGCCTAATATATAAGCAGCTTCTCCAAGGTCCTTCATTGAAAAACACTTATTCAAGTAGGCCTTAATGCTGTCCAGAAATTCTATATTATTTCCCATCAAGAGTATGTCATCTACATGACTACATATAATATGAGAAATGCTACAGAGCTCCCACTCACTTTCTTGTAAACGCAGGCTTCTCCATAAGTCTGCATAAACCCAAACGCTTTGATCATCTCATCAAAGCGAATGTTCCAACTCCGAGATGCTTGCACCAGTCCATAAATGGATCGCTGGAGCTTGCATACTTTATTAGCGTTCCGAGGATCGACAAAACCTTCCGGATGCATCATATACAGTTCTTCCTTAAGATGCCCGTTAAGGAATGCCGTTTTGACGTCCATTTGCCATATCTCATAATCATAGTATGCTGCAATTGCTAACATGATTCAGATGGACTTCAGCTTCGCTACGGGAGAGAAAGTCTCGTCGTAGTCAATCCCTTGAACTTGTCGATAACCCTTAGCGACAAGTCGAGCCTTATAGATTGTAACATTACCATCCGCGTCCGTCTTCTTCTTAAAGATCCACTTGTTTTCTATCGCTCGCCGATCATCGGGCAAGTCTGTCAAAGTCCATACTTTGTTTTCATACATGGATTCTATCTCGGATTTCATGGCTTCAAGCCATTTGTTGGAATCCGGGCCCGCCATCGCTTCTTCATAGTTCGAAGGTTCATTGTTGTCTAACAACATGATTTCCAGGACAGGGTTGCCGTACCACTCTGGTGCGGAACGTGTCCTGGTGAACCTACGAAGTTCAGCAGTAACTTGATACGAAGTACCTTGATCATCATCATTGTTTTCCTCTTCAGTTGGTGTGGGCATCACAGGAACGGTTTCCTGCGCTGCGCCACTTTCCCGCTCAAGAGGTAGTACTTCATCGAGTTCTACTTTCCTCCCACTTACTTCTTTCGAGAGAAACTCTTTTTCCAGAAAGCATCCGTTCTTGGCAACAAAGATCTTGCCTTCGGATCTTAAGTAGAAGGTATACCCGACAGTTTCCTTAGGGTATCCTATGAATACGCATTTTTCCGACTTGGGTTCGAGCTTTTCAGGTTGAAGTTTCTTGACATAAGCATCGCATCCCCAAACTTTTAGAAACGACAGCTTAGGTTTCTTTCCAAACCATAATTCATACGGTGTCGTCTCAACGGATTTAGACGGTGCCCTATTTAAAGTAAATGTAGCTGTCTCTAGAGCGTATCCCCAAAATGATAGCGGTAAATCGGTAAGAGACATCATAGACCGCACCATATCCAATAGGGTGCGATTACGACGTTCGGACACACCGTTTCGCTGAGGTGTTCCAGGCGGCGTGAGCTGTGAAACGATTCCACATTTCCTTAAGTGTGTACCAAATTCGTGACTTAAGTATTCTCCTCCACGATCTGATCATAAGAATTTTATCTTTCGGTCACGTTGATTCTCTACCTCATTCTGAAATTCCTTGAACTTTTCAAAGGTCTCAGACTTGTGTTTCATTAAGTAGACATACCCATATCTACTCAAGTCATCTGTGGTGAGAACATAACGATATCCTCCGCGAGCCTCAACGCTCATTGGACCGCACACATCGGTATGTATGATTTCCAACAAGTTGGTTGCTCGCTCCATTGTTCCGGAGAACGGAGTCTTGGTCATTTTGCCCAAAAGGCATGGTTCGCACGTGTCAAACGATTCATAATCAAGAGACTCTAAAAGTCCATCGGCATGGAGCTTCTTCATGCGCTTGACACCAATGTGACCAAGGCGGCAGTGCCACAAGTATGTGGGACTATCGTTATCAACTTTAAATCTTTTGGCATCTACACTATGAACATGTGTAATATTACGCTCGAGATTCATTAAGAATAAACCATTGACCATCGGAGCATGACCATAAAACTTATCTCTCATATAAATCGAACAACCATTATTCTCAGACTTAATGAATAGCCATCTCGTATTAAACGAGATCCAGATACAATGTTCATGCTCAAACTTGGCACTAAATAACAATTATTAAGGTTCAAAACTAATCCCGTAGGTAAATGTAGAGGCAGCGTGCCGACGGCGATCACATCGACTCTGGAACCATTCCCGACGCGCATCGTCACCTCGTCCTTCGCCAGTCTCCGTTTATTCCGCAGCTCCTGCTGTGAGTTACAAATATGAGCAATGGCATCGGTATCAAATACCCAGGAGTTACTACGAGTACTGGTAAGGTACACATCAATCACATGTATATCAAATATACCTTTGGTGTTTCCGGCCTTCTTATCCGCTAAGTATTTGGGGCAGTTCCGCTTCCAGTGACCCTTCCCCTTGCAATAAAAGCACTCAGTCTCAGGCTTGGGTCCATTCTTTGACTTCTTCCCGGTAACTGGCTTACCAGGCACGGCAACATCTTTGCCGTCCTTCTTGAAGTTCTTCTTACCCTTGCCCTTCTTGAACTTAGTGGTCTTATTGACCATCAACACTTGATGTTCTTTCTTTATTTCAGCCTCTGCTGACTTCAGCATCGAGAACACTTCAGGAATGGTCTTTTCCATCCCCTGCATGTTGTAGTTCATCACAAAGCTCTTGTAGCTTGGTGGGAGAGACTGGAGGATTCTGTCAATGACCGCCTCATCTGGGAGGTTAATGTTCAGCTGGGTCATACGGTTGTGCAACCTAGACATCTTCAGGATGTGCTCACTGACAGAACTGTTTTCCTCCATCTTACAACTGTAGAACTTGTCGGAGACATCATATCTCTCGACCCGGGCATGAGCTTGAAAAACTAGTTTCAGCTCTTCGAACATCTCATATGCTCCGTGGTGCTCAAAACGCTTTTGGAGCCCCGGTTCTAAGCTGTAAAGCATGCCGCGCTGAACGAGGGAGTAATCATCAGCACGAGACTGCCAAGCATTCATAATGTCTTGGTTCTCTGGGACGGGAGCGTCACCTAGCGGTCCTTCTAGGACATATTGTTTCCTGGCAGCTATGAGGATGATCCTCAGGTTCCGGACCCAGTCCGTATAGTTGCTGCCATCATCTTTCAGCTTGGTTTTCTCTAGGAACGCGTTGAAGTTCATGTTGACATTAGCGTTGGCCATTGATCTACAAGACATATTTGCAAAGGTTTTAGACTAAGTTCATGATAATAAAGTTCTAATCAAATTATGAACTCCCACTTAGATTAGACATCCCTCTAGTCATCTAAGTGTTACACGATCCGAGTCGACTAGCCCGTGTCCGATCATCACGTGAGACGGACTAGTCATCGTCGGTGAACATTCTCATGTTGATCGTATCTTCCATGCGACTCGTGTTCGACCTTTCGGTCTCCGTGTTCCGAGGCCATGTCTGCACATGCTAGGCTCGTCAAGTTAACCCTAAGTGTTTTCGCTGTGTAAAACTGTCTTACACCCGTTGTATGTGAACGTAAGAATCCATCACACCCGATCATCATGTGGTGCTTAGAAGCGACGAACTGTAGCAACGGTGCACAGTTAGGGGAGAACACTTCTTGAAATTTTTATAAGGGATCATCTTATTTACTACCGTCGTCCTAAGTAAACAAGATGCATAAACATAATAAACATCACATGCAATTATATAGTTGTGACATGATATGGCCAATATCATATAGCTCCATTGATCTTCATCTTCGGGGCTCCATGATCATCTTGTCACCGGCTTGACACCATGATCTCCATCATCATGATCTCCATCATCGTGTCTTCATGAAGTTGTCACGCCAACGACTACTTCTACTTCTATGACTAACGTTTAGCAATAAAGTAAAGTAGTTTACATGGCGTTATTCAATGACACGCAGGTCATACAAAAAATAAAGACAACTCCTATGGCTCCTGCCGGTTGTCATACTCATCGACATGCAAGTCGTGAATCCTATTACAAAGAACATGATCTCATACATCACAATTCATCATTCATCACAACTTCTGGCCATATCACATCACATGATCAATCGCTGCAAAAACAAGTTAGACGTCCTCTAATTGTTGTTGCATCTTTTACGTGGCTGCAATTTGGGTTCTAGCAAGAACGTTTTCTTACCTACGAATCACCACAACGTGATTTTGTCAACTTCTATTTACCCTTCATAAGGGCCCTGTTCATCGATTCCGCTCCAACTAAAGTGGGAGAGACAGACACCCGCCAGCCACCTTATGCAACTAGTGCATGTCAGTCGGTGGAACCGGTCTCACGTAAGCGTACGTGTAAGGTTGGTCCGGGCCGCTTCATCCCACAATACCGTTGAGCAAGAAAAGACTAGTAGAGGCAAGTAAGATGACAAAATCCACGCCCACAACAAAATTGTGTTCTACTCGTGCAAAGAGAACTACGCATAAACCTAGCTCATGATGCCACTGTTGGGGAACGTTGCAGAAAATTAAAATTTTTCCTACGGTTTCACCAAGATCCATCTATGAGTTCATCTAAGCAACGAGTCAAGGGAGAGAGTTTGCATCTACATACCACTTGTAGATCGCGTGCGGAAGCTTGCAAGGTGATGATGTAGTCGTACTCGACGTGATTCGAATCACCGATGACCAAGTGCTGAACGGACAGCACCTCCGCGTTCAACACACGTACGGGACGGGAGACGTCTCCTCCTTCTTGATCCAGCAAGGGGGAAGGAGAGGTTGAGGAAGACAGCTCCACCGGCAGCACGACGGCGTGGTGATGGTGGAGAGGTAGTACTCCGACAGGGCTTCGCCAAGCACACAACGGAGGAGGACAGGTGTTGGGGAGGGGAGGGCTGCGCCTTGGAGGGTGGTACGGCTGCCCTCCCCTCACCCCTCTATTTATAGGGGGAAGGGAGAAGGGGGCCGACCCCCTAGAACCCATCTAGGTGGGGTGCGGCGGCCTAGGGGAGAGGGGAGAGGGTGGCTTGCCCCCCAAGCCAAGGGGGGCGCCCCCTCTAGGGTTCCCCCCTCAACCCTAGGCGCATGGGCCCAAGGGAGGGGGTGCGGCCAGCCCACCAAGGGCTGGCTCCCTGCCCCACGCAGCCCATGTGGCCCCCCGGGAGGGGTGGCCCCTCCCGGTGGACCCCCGGAACCCTTCCGGTGGCCCCGGTACAATACCGGTATGACCCCGAAACTTCCCGGTGTCCGTTTGACAACTTCCCATATATAAATCTTTACCTCCGGACCCTTCCGGATCTCCTCGTGACGTCCAGGATCCCATCCGGGACTTCGAACAACATTCGGTAGTCACATACTAGTCTTCCTAATAACCCTAGCGTCACCGAACCTTAAGTGTGTAGACCCTACGGGTTCGGGAGACATGCAGACATGACTGAGACGCTCTCAGTCAATAACCAACAGCGGGATCTGGATACCCATGATGGCTCCCACATGCTCCTCGATGTTGTCATCAGATGAACCACGATGTCGAGGATTCGATCAAACCCTGTATGCAATTCCCTTTGTCAATCGGTATGTTACTTGCCCGAGACTCGATCGTCGGTATCCCAATACCTTGTTCAGTCTCGTTACCGGCAAGTCACTTTACTCGTACCGTAATGCATGATCCCGTGTCCAACACCTTGGTCACATTGAGCTCATTATGATGATGCATTACCGAGTGGGCCCAGAGATACCTCTCCGTCATACGGAGTGACAAATCCCAGTCTCGATCCGTGTCAACCCAACAGCTACTTTCGGAGATACCTGTAATGCACCTTTATAGTCACCCAGTTACGTTGTGACGTTTGATACACCCAAGGCACTCTTACGGTATCCGGGAGTTACACGATCTCATGGTCGAAGGAAGAGATACTTGACACTGGCAAAGCTCTAGCAAAACGAACTACACGATCTTTTATGCTATGCTTAGGATTGGGTCTTGTCCATCACATCATTCTCCTAATGATGTGATCCCGTTATCAACGACATCCAATGTCCATAGTCAGGAAACCATGACTATCTGTTGATCACAACGAGCTAGTCAACTAGAGGCTCACCAGGGACATATTGTGGTCTAAGTATTCACACGTGTATTACGATTTCCGGATAATACAGTTATAGCATGAATAAAAGACATTTATCATGAACATTGAAATATAATAATACTTTTATTATTGCCTCTAGGGCATATTTCCAACAGTATGTGTTTGTCGAGGACCCCATAGTTGCAAGTTGCCCATCAACTCGCAACTAGGGTTGTGTTTGTATGTGTTTTTTATTCGTGGCCCCTAGTTGCAAGTTGACCATCGACTTGCAACTAGGGGGGAGGTGTGTGTGTGTGTGTGTGTGTGTGTGTATGTGTGTTGAGGGTCCCCAATTGCGTGTGCAACTAGTTGGGGTGTCTCTTTGTGTGTGTGTGTTTGTCTTTTTTGTCAAGGGGCCCCCAGTTGCATCTCAACCACCGACTGGCAAATAGGGGGGTGTGTTTTGTTGAGGACCCCCAGTTGCAAGTTGCCCATCGACTCGCAACTAGGAGATGTGTGTATGTGTGTGTGTA